>NW_024381218.1:0-57234 GCF_016835505.1 Polypterus senegalus | reverse complement strand
GAGCTTGCTGTAGCCCAGCGATTAGATAAGCCCTGGATGGCTGATTTCAATTAAAAACAAAATGCCTGTTGCAGGTGCTGTTGTAGCACCTGATGGTTTAATATTCTGCCCTGATAGGTACTCTTTTCTTCCCATATCCCAATAACTCCTGATTGTGTAGCTTCCACCTCATCACCACAGTCAGTATAAGTCCCATTTGGCAACTGCTTAATTATAACTTTATCATGCCTTGTTATGTGAGCATCACTATCAGGAATATCAACGCTTTTCTGGGCAAGACTTACTTTCATTTAATTAGAATATTCATGAGTGTCAATAATGGACTATCATTTTGTTCTCCTTTCCCCTGTTGGTTATGGTTACCTATGGCAGTTTGGTTCATCAGGAGCACAAATCTCCAGACAGTGGAGATATAAGGAAGACTAAAGTACACAAGGCCTCACCACACCAAGGTCCCAATACAGGGTGGTGATGCTATTTAATAGGAGTTTATTACTGTGTTAGTTATTAATCTATTTATGATGATGTGTGTTTGTGTGGAACGTGTTCTTCCACAAGATGAAGCTGATAAACCTGGAACTTGTTTTTCCCAGTTGTTCAATACAGCAACAGAGATTTTAATATGAAACCTGTAAGTACTCATTGAGACTTGTACCCCATTAGCTGCTGTCCTCTGTCATCAAGCCCCTTTGTTCAGACAGTTTATTTTGCAAACCCTCTGGTGACGCCTAATGCTCCTGTCATACATGACTCTCTGAGTCTTCAAACTGTGAGGGCAAAATGATGTTTTGACTGTGGACTGAGTCAGTTTATATTAGAAAATGATTAAATTGGAGGTAGGAGATGATTATCATAAATAAAATTACACAACATTGCTGGTTTACTGGATGTTTTACTACACATGATCACTGAGAGTGCAAATTTGTGTTCTGTTTAAATTAGGGAGGAAAAGTTTCAGAAATGTGCAGTTTTTATTTTGATGAAGTCAGACTTTGCAGTGAAGCTTTGTGTTGATCAGCTCAGTTAAATGCAGGCTGCTGTTGGTTCATATCTGACTACTTATGGGGTACCTCAGGCTCCATTACAGTGGCAGCAAACCTCCATGTGGTAGTAGGTGAGCAGCCCTTCAGTTACCATATTGGCTTAAAGGTTTACAAACCCAACATTATTCAAAATGCCCTTCACCTATGCGATTTGGGAAACTCCATTAGTGCTGGCAGTTTAATTTCATGAGGTAGACACTATTGCATTGTTTTTTGTATTTGCTGCATTTATTCTATGGTACTGATTGTTTCAATTCTTCATATTTTGTAATTTCTGTGAAGCACCTTTTAATGGCGTCTGCTGTAGGAAATTGAATTGTTCACTCAGTTAATGATCAATTTTGCATTTGGTAATGCTGATAGTTAATTAAAATAATTAACAGGATGGTCAGAAAGGGACACCAAAGTAATGTAGGTGGAGTGAGGGATCTCAGTTTCACTTTCCAGCCAGGAAGCAAAAAAACAGATATCTGTACAAGCTATGAATGAGGCTCATAAATCAGAAAAATTTAACATTAAACACCCACACTGTCTCCGTTGTGGTTCAGCATGGTGAGAACTATTTCACAAATAACCCAAACACGCTTGCTATAAAAAAAAGTAATACAATTTATTTCTAATACAAGGATCATAGAAGATGAATATAGGGTCCTCGGGTTACTGACACAGTTCGTTCCTACAACAGTGATGTAACCCAATTTTCTGTAAGTCGAACGGCACTCTAGCCTAAGTAACTTACCTATCTTAACTCGTTTGCAAAATCATAATCTAGAACATAAAAACACAAAATCTAAGCCAAAGGAAAAGGACATAAATATACTGTACTGTAGTAACAGAAAAAATGAGTGTATAAAAAATCCTTACCTTTATTCCTTCTCATGTCTCAATTTTTTAAAGTTTTTATGGGAATGAGCGTTGTAAACTCGAAACGTTGTAACCCGAGGACTCCCTGTATATACAAATGTGGATATGGTGTGTGTGTGTATATTTGTGCCATACTTGTGGAAGAAATCAACATCTTAATTAACCTCCTTCGCATTACCTCTTTCCCTGAAAAAACATGCAAAAAGTGTTGCATTTTTTGGCTTGAAAATTACATATTTATTAAATCTAATCTTTCTACTGTAAAATGTGCAAAACAAAGTCAGAAGTTCAGAAAGAATAATAATGATAAAAATAATAATGAAATTAATGCTAATACCATATATACTATCAATGTGTCGTTTATATTTTGAAGTGTGGTGAAATACACAATCCAGCGTCACAGTTGGCACAATAGTAGCGTCATTCCTTGTGGATTTTCTTTCCAGACTGATCAGCTTTTGAACATCCCACTGCACATTTGCGATTGACACGAGCGTCTCCTTCAGATTCAGCAGAATTACTTTCTGTTTCACGCTGACCACTCGCTTCATCATCACTGACTGCTCTTATCACTGTCAAGAGTGTGCAACACCTGGGCTGCTGTAAATGTTTCTTACGTGACGCCATTATGAGGCTAGCAGAAGATGTGTCTGCACCATTGCCTGGGTAACGCTCAGGCCTGTCCATTACGCAAGACACGTCTATATCGTTTCTCAAGTACTAACACTACTGGCACTTTTACAGTCCGAGTAAACTTTGGGTGTTGTGCCTGAGTAAGACACGTCTATACAGTTGGCCAAGTGACGCTCGGTAGTAATGTTTTTAGCACCGTTGTTACAGTCAGAGTGACACTCGGGTCTAACGCTAAGTAGGATAAAGAAAGCAACTTATCCTTTAACAATCAGTAATTAGGCAGTAGAAAAGTCTGTTTGTCGATGTCATTTATTACTCTTTAGCTAATGTTTGAACAGAGAGCATTTATTCTACAGCATGATCAGAACAGTCACATATTTATGGTGTAGGTCTATTTTATCTTCTTCTGCGGCTGCTCCCATTAGGGTTGCCTCAGCAGATCGTCTTTTTCCATAGTGTAGGTCTATTTTATCAGCAACGTAATTTACATAACAGTGTCAATCAATGCATATCTTATTCTGGTTGGTTCATTGGTTTACACCTAAATGATCTATTTAAAATAAGTATTTTGATACATTCTAGTTATTCTTACAATGTTCAGGTTGAGCCTTAAAATGTCTGTGTATATAACAGCTGTCCAGTCTTGTTGACTACCGGTCACCTGATCTGTTAGTCATCATTCCGTACATTTTGCGTATTATATTTTTGTCTCGTTGTTCACTTGATCTTTAATCTGGAGTCATGATATGCCTGAAGAGGTTTCTGACATTCATTAACCCTTCATGCAGGTTACATGGGTTGGCATTGCTCTATAGTCCCTAGTATGTGCCTGTGTGTCCACCTTGTGATGGACTGGCGTCCTGTCCATGTGTTGTTCCTGCCTTGCTCCTGATGTTTGCTAAGAGGCTCCATCTGCCTTGGATAAACCGGTTCAGGAAATGGATGGATGTTTTCTTTAACAGTTTATAATGACATAACAAGGGCTAACCATACTTTATTTCACCTACGATGAGAGAGAAATTCAAATCATGCATTTTAAATTAAACAAATGCAAGAAACAAATCCAGTGGCCTACTTTAAAGCACTTTTACTTTTAACCACTATTAGTGTCTGAAGTGAAGGATGTAATTGCAGCTCAACTCCGCTCAGTAAGCAATTTACTTCTGCAGAAGGGAAGTTCACAGTTCAAGAGAACAAAGCACTTTGAAACTTCAATTGATTAACAAAGGGTTTATCAAATCCGTTAGTACAAACCAACATTGTGACTGGGTCAGCAGGTACAAGTGTAACTGGGCAGCAGCTTTTTGATTCGTTTAAATCAGTTACCAGGCAAAGGCCTTTGTCTAACCTACCACCAAATATACAAGGCCACTCTTATTGACACCTGTCAGTCGGAGCTAGCAAACTCATTATTTCACCTGCTCATTTTTTTCTAGCAAGTTAAGTTCCTCCTTCATCTGCCTCTTTCTGACATCTGAGGTCTTACTTATAAAAATATTCCTCAACCTAATTCATAGCACAATTCTGGGACTCCAGCAGAACGGCATGTTTAATCCAAACAGTGAATATTGCTGAACCACGACTGAGCCAGATGGTCTCCTGTCTGTTGGACCTTCACCATCTTTTCATCTTGTCCTACTTCTGTGTTGGGGTTGATGTGCTAGTCAATCTTCTCCATACAGTTCCGTCCTGCACTTCCCTCTCAGTCAAACTCTTTCCCTTTAGATCTTCTTTTACTTTATCTATCCACCTCCATGTTGGCCTCCCCCGCTTTCTTTCCTTGTACTTCAATTCCCATCTTTCTTCTGCCCACATCTTCATTGTCTCTCCTTCTTACATGTCAATACCAATTCAGCCTGCTTTCCTGTACTTTCTTAGATATCTCATTCACTTTTATTGAACCTCTGATTGTCTCATTTCTTATTCTATCTTTTTGTGTAACTCCACATATCCATCTCAATATTCTCATTTCTGCCACATCAAACCTCTTCTCTTGCACTTCCTTAACTGCTCATATCTTGGCTCCATACATCATTGGTGGTCTTACCACTGTCTTATAAACCCCACCTTTAACCTTCCCTTACTCTTTAATCTGATGATACTCCTGATACCTTCTTTCAATTGCTGCATCCACACTGCACTCTATTGGTTATCTTTGCACTGACCTTTCCATCTCGACTACCTCTGATCCAAAGATATTTAAATTTATTTGATGTGAAGTGTGATGAGTTCATGCCAATTTGCTATGAACTGTCTGATGTGTCATAAACTTCATCTGAGAGGGGTGTTGTATAATGAAACCTAATGTCTTTAGGTCGTAATAGGGCAGTAGTAATATAATTATATCCTGCTGTTTCCACAGAGAGAAAGGGCCACTTTTTATGGTAACACCATGATGGATGTGAAGGAGGAGACCATAAATGTTAAGGAGGAGGAATGTGAATTGAAGTGTGTCCCCCCTAAACAGGAGAACCTGGGCATTAAGGAGGAGGACTATGAACTGGGGTCTGTGGGCATTAAAGAAAGCTGAAGAGAAGTGTGTCAGCAGTGCAACAACCTCCAGACAAGTGTCAGGAAGAAGACCTTCATTATGCATGTGAAAATGATGCAGTGACCGGGTCTGTCTCCTCTCAAATCAATCGCTCTTCATCTCCGGAGTCTTCTGTCCATGTAATGTCTGAATTATTAAAGTCTGACATAGAGGAAACTGAAGATATTTCATCTCTTACAACTCAGGAAAATCAGCCACCACCTACAAAGAACACTGAACAAGTAAGTGAAAAGTTTAAAATGGTGAGAGGTTTAAGGTTGGTGTTACAGGCCTGAAAGGTCCTTTTAAGAGAAACTTAGTAATGGAGTGAAACGGACGCATTTTGTTGTGTGTTTTAATGTAGTTTGAAAGCTCATCTGTTATGTGTTTTAGATTAATAATTTGCTGTTCTGACTTTATAGTTTTAATTTTATGCAAATGCTCTAAGCCTGTGGATATCTGCATTAAACAGTCTGATCTTCAATTATTTCCCCAAAACAGATAAACACAATTTTCTTAAACTAATAACAAATATTAGATTTCTTGTCATTCCATTTAGACATTTACAGTCCAGTCTATGACCCCGTTTTAAAAACTTGTTGGCCTTTCCCAGCCATTTCCCCCAGCTGCTGATCAGTTTTCAAGTTTAGTCTATTCATACTTTGCAGATTTTTTTTTTTTGTTCCTTGACATCTCAGCGATTCCTTTCCTGATCATCTGTCTTCAGATCATGACAGAGCTTCTCCATTTTTTTTGATCTCTATATTCGGAAACTGGTGTTCTGAAAATTCAGTCTGTCTTTCAGTCTTTGATAGTTTCTTTGCTTCAGCATATTTTATTGTTTCATTGCCCATTCAACTGCTAATACTCCAACATTTTCTACTTGAGAAGATATTTTCCATTCAATGTTCCTGTGATGACAACAAGCTGTCCATGTCCGGAAAATGCACATCAATCCCAAAACCATGATGCTTCCCTGGCCATGAGGTGTTGGTATTTATATGCAGCGCTCTTTTACCTCCAAATCATTATGATGTGGCAATACAAACGTGGTGGAAAGGGGGCAAAACCGGCAAAAACCAGACTAGGATATTCACTAGCCTACCTAAAGATAGACCTCACCCCAGGCAGCCTGACCCCAGCTCCTCAGGCCCAAAATGTTCTCAGCAAATGTCAAAGACCATAGAAGGACCCCCTTCCCCCGGGTTCAGATGTAAAGGTTGGGAGTGGTCCTTCAGCAGTGTACATCAGGGTTGCCTTTGTGCACCACAAAACAGAAAGGATTTACATGACACAGGATAGTGCAATATAAACAAAGCATGAATATTATATTATTTAAAAAGGTTTGGAAATAATTCCACATTAAAAGTTAAACAATATTTTAAAAAAAACAAAAACACTTAATAAGCCAAGAATTAGGTGGAACTAAACTATAACACAAACCGGTGTTGCACACTCCTTTCTGATTTGTTGTTGTATGTTGTGGAGCATATCCAGGTGGCCTTCTACAAGTCTGAGATGAGCAGCAATTTCCTCGGTGGTGTTCCACCATAAATACAGTCTGTGTGGTTTTATGTTAGTGGACACATGAACAGACACTTTGTCAAGTTTTAGAAACTTCAGCAGGTCGTTTGCTGTTTCCCACATGTTGTTTTCTACATCTTTGCTCTTGTTGTGATCTCTTGGAACGTCAACACCAGCACTTAATTTTCTTCATTTATAGACATTTTGGCGTAAACACCCAGTTCCTTTTAAAGTGATTTTGTCAGCTTTTCCAGCTTTATGCATCTCTTTTTTACTTATAAGGTCCTTTGACTATCTTTAAGAAGTGTCTTGATGAGATATTGAGACAGCAATTAGCTAAACAAACGAGCTTGATGGGCTGATGGTCTCCTCTCCTTTGTTACTTTACAAGAGACCAGTTTGCCAGCACCGCATTTTGTGTGCCTTTGGAGGTGTGGCTTGAAGACACCCATTCCAATAAAAGTCTCCTCTCATTGGTTGAGCACCTGACTAGATGGGACCGTAGGGGTTTAAATGACGTGTTCAGCATTGACAGTCCATTTTTGCACGTTAGGAGTTCAGCTTGATTGTGTTTGTCTGTTTTTTTAGTTCATTTGAAGATCAGGCCACATTTTCAGGAAAAATTCAGGCACTATTACAGGAGACCAAAGGGTTCACACACAATTTCTGATTTTAGTTAACCATCACTTTCTCAAACCCGCTTAATCCACTTGAGTGTCAGTCTCTGTTGAATATGCATTTTTAGCTAACCATCTTGAATCCTGCCTAATTTAATGTATACAAGTGCATCTGGCACATTCTGCTGGAAGGCAAAATAGAGAAGAGGCCAGATGCTTTAGGTTGGTGGTGGTCATGTTCAGTCCTGGGGGTCCATTGAGGTTGCAGGTTGTTGTCTTGCACAACATTTTCTTGTAATAGGGTCCATCTTAATTGATAATTCGGTTATTTCCCAGTTTTTGAGTTTTGGTGCCTATCTATAAATTATGAAACAATGTTTCATCTTGAATTTTAAACATATCCTGATCACAGCAGTTTTAATGCCACTTTTTCAGGTGTTCTGGTTATTTACGCCATTCTGTACTAATGAGTCCTTCTAAGTGAGTCTGACAATGAAGGGTCGTTGGTCTTTAACATTCAGTGTTGTTTTGCACACCTCTCACGGAGTTTTGTTAATTGTCATCATCAGGATGTAAATTGTCCATTACTCGATTACTAATATATTTGTCAGTGACTAGATTAAAAGTGGTTAAGGCTTTTACTTCAACTCCATGACGTGGTAGTTTATTTCCAGTCCCTACAATACTTTGAATGAAGAAGCGCTTCCTATCTACAGTCTTAAATCCACTTCTTTTGGTGTTTGTCACGTTGAATTAATTTTTTTACAACCATGATATATATTGATTTGCCACATGAATTTGTGCTTTAAAATTAAACATTTTTATGCATTTTAAAAAGACTTTCTCTGTTCTTTCACTTTACAATAAGGCTGAAGGTACCTTAGTTCCAAATGTGAAAACAGAAACCTTAAAACTTACCAAATACGTCCACTGCAGCAGGGCTGTGTGGTGTCGGAAAAGTTCACATCAGTGATGTGTGATATCATTGCCTCTTATATTGGGTGAGGTGGAGAGATGCTTGTGGATTGTGAATCATTAGCTGCGATACCCATGTGCCGTGGAAATCGTCTGCACAGGGGATGGTGTGTGTATGGGGGGTCATTTTAGCTTTTGATGCCAGAGTTAGTTATGCTGTCTCACAGATTGCTGCAGTTTAGAATGGTATTTGATAAAGTTATTAAGATGATTGAAAGTTTGTTTGAAATCGCTACAAACTGGCAACGAAAATCTACAATTAGATCTGCCTCATCGAAACTTCATTTGATGAATGTCACGTACAGGAAACTGTACAAGTTACTAATTCCTTTTATCACTCAGACACGGCACCCTTAGTTGTTCTCTTTCTACCATCTTCTGAATAAAAAAGCAGCTTGGCAGGAATTCTAGGGAGAAAAAATTGGCCTTTTTTGTGTTTTGTCGTGATTTAGCTGTAGTGCCCGTTTTGACTTTTGTTAGAATGCGTGCAAATAATGTGTCTGAGTATTGATTGGTATTGCAAATTTGTATTGTATGGTACAACGTACATGCAGGCGGACAATGCACTGGCTTTTAAAAACAAATGTAAGACACTTCTTTGATTATATATATCCACCACTACTTTATTAAGTGCCACTTGCTACTACCAGATTGGACCCCTTTTTGCCTTGAGGACCGCCAAGACTCTTTGTGGCATAGATCGAAGAAGGTGCTGGAAGCATTTCTTCTTGATTTTGGTCAACACTGGAATGAGAGCATCACAGTTGCCGACATCCATGATGCGAATCTCCGTCCACCATTCAATTGGATTGAGATCTGGTGACTGTGGAGGCCATTTGGTACAGTAAACTCATCATCATGTTCAAGAAACCAGTTTGAGATGAGTGAGCTTTGTGACATGGCGTTATCCTGCTTGAAGTGGTCATCAGAAGATGTGTACACTGCTGTCCTTGAGGGCTGGACTTGGTCAGCCACAGTACTTGGGTAGAGGTGGCATTTAAACAATATTCAATTGGTACTAAGGAGCCCAATGTGTGCCAAGAAAGTATCCCCCACACCATTACATTACCACCACCAGCTTGAACCATTGATACAAGGCAGAATGGATCCATGCTTTCATGTCATTGATGCCAAATTCCGACCGCACCTGCTGAATGTTGCAGTGAAATTGACACTCCTCAGACCAGGCAACGTTCTTCCAATCTTCTTTGTCCAATTTTGGTGAGCCCATGAATTGTAGGCTCAGTTGCCTGTTCTTAGCTGACAGGAGTGGCACCAGGTGTGTTCTCCTGCTTTTGTAGCCATCTGCTTTTAGGTTTGACTTGTACTTTCAGAGATGCTTTTTTCCCATACCTCAGTTGTAATGACTGGTTATTTGAGTTATTGTTGCTTTTTTATCAGCTCAAACCAGTCTGGCCATTCTCCTCTGATCTTTGGTGTCAACAAGCGATTTTCACCTACAGAAGTGCTGCTTTCTGGATATTTTCCATTTTTTGGACTATTCTCTGTAAATCCTGTAATTGGTTGTGAGTGAAAAATCCTAGTAGATCAGCAGTTTATGAAATACTCCGACCTGCCTGTCTGGCACCAACAACCATGCCACGTTCAAAGTCAACTAAATCGCCTTTCTTCCCCGTTCTGATGCTCGGTTTGAACTTTAGCAGGTCATTTTGAGAATATCTACAGGCCTAAATGCATTGCGCTGCTCCCATGTGATTGCCAGGTTATTTATTTACGTTACCAAGCAATTGAACCGGTTCACTGGGAAGTGGATGTGTGTGTATTTTAGATGATCTTTTTTGGGTTTATTATCTTGCATACACAGTACAAGACATTCCTGTTTGCTTTGAAGTCTAAAAAGCACCACTATGTTGCCACTTTCCTTGTCCGGTGCTCGAATCTCGCTGCATAGGTTATCTCAAATGTTATAAGGATAGTCTCCAGGTGCTTGTGACCCTGCCCTGGATAAGCCGGTTAGGAAAATGGATGGATGATTGACAAATACAGTTACGTTCCTGATGAGCTGCATTAGCCCAAGGATCAGTCACCACGGTATGATCTGACATTCCATCATGCAGGTGACCAGCTTCAGGGGACCCTTTAAAAGGGGAAATCCTGCCACAGTCTGCCAAGAATTGAAAATAATGTATAAGGTATACAGGTTCTGGAAAAGTACCCAAAACCCCAAAGTATGAAGCTGTACAGTACCAGAATTTTGGTATTTTCAGTACCGAAAATAAATGTAAGACTTTGACAATAGCCATGTTTATTGTTTTTTTTTTTTATATTTCCATCATCTATCTCTTTCTAAGGGTTTTGGGACTAGGATTGTGAATTTCATGCAGTTCTTTTTTGTATTTGTAGTATATTAAAGAAGTTGATATTTTTTAGCAATTTCCAATGGCACCATCTTTGTTTTCTTGCAGGAATCTCCATTTTTGGGGCCATTGCATCTGTAGTGTCCATGGTGGTCTTACCCAGTCTTCTGTAGTTTGGGTGATGTTTATGGGATCATGATAGTATTACATCCGACCTGGAATTTTCAGGGTTTCTGAAATTGTGGACAAATGTCTGCCTTTGTGCTTTTTCTAAAAGGATTGTTTTTCATCGATTTCACAGTTTAGAAATTCTTTGCTCTGCGCTGATATTTATCAAGCATCTCAGAATTACTCCTAGGAATTTTAGTAAAAGTCTAACTAGAATAAACATCTGTCCTGCCTCCGAGTCGACATGAGAAGTAGTTCTGAAGCGTTTGAGTAGGATTGCATGTTTGAAATTGTGGGCGTCACAGTTTTATGGCACCCTGTGCTGCACAGTGGCATTGATGAAGGTGCTTTGTAGTTTCCTTGGAAATCAGTCTTATGTTTTATAGTTTTCTAATGCTAAGGCTTTGTCACAATGATTATAATAATAAGAGGGATGTAATTACGTTCAAATAAAAAGGTTTATGCCTCTCTTCTGGAGTACTCATCCGTGGAAACGTCCACTTTGCAGCAACATCAAGAATAATCTATATAATAATAGCCCAGCGCGGTGTCCGTGTCCGGGTCCGTGTTCCTTTTTGGGTGTATAGCCGTCCGTAGAAAAGCCCCGTCCGTCCCTCAATAATCAATAAATGAAATAAAAAAAAACACAAAGAAACAGAAACCACAACCTACCCTTACAAGCGTCCACGTGCTTCTGGCATTACAGCCAAAACATGGTGTATACAGGTTATGAGGTGTGACACTAATTAAGCATCATACAACAACAGATTATATTGTTCATATACTACCGTTATTAACTATTTACATGCATCAACTCTTTTGGGGAAGTTCAAAACAAAACAAAAAATTAAATTATAAATAACATGTGCACTTGAGTATTTGTGCCCAGCGTCTGAGTGGATGGTTCCCTGGTCACCAATTCGTGTGTTTCACTATGCCTTTCCGTCTTCAGCTACCCGCGTGCACTTACGGAGGAGACCAGGAACAATGCCGAAGCGAAACACAACTAAACCTGCTGCTGCGAGAGGACACATTACAGCGTGATCACGCGAAGCAAAGAGGCAGAGGCGTGACATCCGACAGTCCTCGCAAAGCGGACACTCCGCATTCACACAGATTAGCTCAGCGGCATCTCTGCTGCCAGCGAGGCAACTGAAACCCCTACAGAGAAGACAGATTACGCGTGATCGCGGAAGAAAGATGCAAAGCGTGCCAATGAGACACCCGCGAGAGGTCCTTATATTGAGTCATTCGACTGTGGTCATCCAGCGCAGGCGTAAGGCGTGTAAGTTGCTAGTACTGTAATAAACACGAGATGGAGACCACTGAATGAGAGTTAAACCCAATAACAGGCTGGTGATTATTAAACAATGAAGGATCTAGAGCTGTTCTTTCAGAAGAATCACCGTGCCATTGTTTTGCTTAAGAGGACTCCTTCTGTGATGGCATCAGCGACCTGCGGATGGATTTTAAAGGCTGGCCTGTCGTGTGGAGGTCATCTGGATTAGGTGGAGGAGACATCGGTTTTTAGAAGGATGCATTAGGGCTCCAAGGTTTTTACAGAGCTGTTCCACTGCTGTACTCTTTAACCTTGTTTTTTAATGGATTTTTTTTACCCACTGCAATAATCACTTAGATTTTATGAACTAGTTGTTTATTAATGGAAGAGCACTGCACTATTTTGCACCTTGTTGGTTTTAAAATAAATCACTGAAACCCTTCACACCACCTCTTGCTCACTGTGGGTGTCTGTGTCCTCATTTGCCTGGCTGTTCCTCAGACATGTTATTGACAGTTTTGGGTTCCTGTTGCCTGGGACTGTTCAGCCCACACAGGTGTCTCACAAAGGTGACCAGCCCTGGTTTCACCTGCCACTCTCCATCTAGGGTAGGCATAAATAACTGCTCTGATCTTGGGTTTCTCATCTTCTATTGTCCCACCATCCACCCCCAGCCCAGCCCCCTATGTATTCACAGTGTTCTCCCAGAAAAAGTAGCCGGGTGGGGCAGGACAGGAAATTTGGTGGTGTGGAAAATTAAATGTGCACCATTTTTATTTGTTAATTATTAATTATTTTCCAAAGCTCAATATGACTTCCTTTTTAGGTTTGATAGAATATTTTATAAAATATTAAGAAGTATCCAATTCAGGATCTTGCAACCTAACAAAAATTTTAAATAAGAATTGTTATGACCTAAACCAAGAGGCACAAGTATTATCGCTGTTGGAAACAAAATGAAACAATGAAAAAATATAGGAAACCTAATGAAGAAAAATTGAAAAAAATTGTATTCTTCAAAGCCAACTTGCATATGCAGAAGATGTCTTCTAGTTAAATATTTATTCTTATTTTCTTCCTAGAGGCCCAGTTGTCTGAAGCTTTCCCATAATCAAAGTTCCCAGGATCTTGTCCCTCCAAGGAGATCACTCATACACTGTAGTAGTGACTGTACTGCAAAGTCATCAGACAGCCATCAAGTGTTACTGGCCATTTTCAGCTAATCTGGGGAATGTTCAGAATTTTTTTGAATTTCCATTAAACCAGCCATCCTAACTAAAAAATTTTGGAAGAAATAGAATAGCTGCCTTAAGTGTTCATTTTTGTTAAATAAGGTACAGCAGCTGCTGCTTGGGCAGCAAGGGCCAATTGTGGTTTTACACAGTGGCAGTTGACCAAGAGTCCAGATGTTTTATCTTTAAGCAGTTTTGTCACACCTTTCTGTTTCCCAATCATAACAGCTGCTCAATCTGCCCCTAGTCCAACCAGATTAGCAGTTTTCAAGCCTAGAGTGTCCATAGTCTCACTCAAGTGTGTTGGTTATAGTCTCCGCTTTGCCATCAATCATATTGTGGATTGATACAAATTAACTCTGACCTCTTTAGTGACCTGGCAAACATATTTAATGTAAATAATGAATTGCTTTACATCTGAGATATCTGTGGTTTCATCACACAGAATACTGAAAAACTTTTCTGTGTGTATATTTTTCAGTATGTTAGATTTTATTTCTAATGCTAAGACATCTAGCAGCTCTTGCATTATTCTCTTAGAGGTGTAATGTGCATTTTTACCAACATTGAGATGTTGTAAAAAGAAACAACCTATTTCTTTACAGTGTTCCAACAGCTTTTGAAAAAAGCGTTTTATGTGGCAACTAGTTTTTAGCCAAACAATGCATGGATCGAAACTCCCAAAAAGGCATCTCTGTGTAAGTTATTTTATCACAGATACAGATCTTTCAATTTGACCGATTCAGTTTGCTGTAGTACACACTATCCTAAAAGGTCAGTAGAAGACTCAATGTCGTTTTACTTTTTTCATGGTCAACAAGCTTTTTTTTGAATTCTTGTGTATGACACATTTACCCAAAGTAACCCCTTAGGGGTTGGTTGTTTAGTATTTCATGCACAATGAACACCACATAACATTTTCTTTGACCATTAGCAATCAAAATCTTCAAACCATTGTTTTTTTTATGCCGGATAAGCGGTGCTTAGATTTATCAATTGGCAGGGTGTGTGCTGAAGAGACTTCCCTGTTGGACCAGCCTTTGTCTGAAATTGCCACATGAGGAGTTGCGCGCACCTTCATTAGTTTGTGCTGTCTCTTTTCAGAAATAACTGAGCACTGTTGTTTTCTGAACACTTCTTTTACTCATGTTGGTAAAACGTCTAAAAAAATTTAAAGTACCGATGAATAAGACTTTGAGTGGGAAAGGAGAGCCTGTTGGATATTCAGTTCACACTTGCACTCTGGGACGATGCGATTTCGACTTTGACACTTTAATCTTGACGCTTATAAGTGAGAATAAAAGTCGACATTTCCACTTTATTCTTGACATTTCTAGTTTATTCTACGAGTTTATCTTGAGATTAAATTCGGACATTTGACTTTATTCTAGTAGTTTGTCATTAAAATTTGAACATCGTAAACTAAACTTCATCTTAAAATGAATGTTTAATTTACTAGATTTTCTTAAACCCCGTCATAAGTTATGTAGCAACATGTCGACTTTATTCTTGTCATAAGCGTCAAGATTAAAGTGGAAATGTCAGAATAAAGTCAACATTCGACTTTATTTTGACATATAGCTTTTTCTTCACCGTGGCCTAATACGCTTCCGACAAAATCCTCAGCAATTCAGTGACAAAGCGTTTGCTCAGGGGCGGTATGCTGCTAAAGGTTTCTGCACACTTTTGCAATATGGACTAGGTCAAATATGAGCATGTATAAGAACGGCAGATGGGTCACTTTAAACAGGAACTACAGTGAGTGCTACAAGGATTTTTGACACAGAACACACCTAATGCTTAAACAACTGTATGTGTATATACTGGTTTGCTATGTACTTTACAAGAAGAGAGCTGCTTAGCTAGCGCATTATACAGACTGCACGGCGCTTGAGAACAGACTTTTTTTATTTTATCAGACCTCCTCTTGCCCGCCTACCTCCACATCCTCTTTCCTTGAACTGCCACTCCACTTCCGCTATTAGCATGTACAGCCCCTCTCGCCTGCCCACCTTTCCCTACTCCTTGCAACTGTATTAAGCTGCTACATCCCTGCTATTATCATGTACAGCCGCTCTCGAAACCCCACCTCCCATATCTTTGCTTGTGAACTCTGCTCCTCGATGCCTGCTATTAGCTTTAGCAGTATTTGCCCACCTGCCCGCTCGTCCCTTGCCATCTCTGCAGATCATTACATCTGCCTGTGCCGTAGATCTCGTGGCTGTCATCTCACATTGTCATGCGAGATGACAGCCGGAAATTAACTAAATTAGCGATGGAGCTGGCTAAAAGCGCTAGGGAGGTCACTGATTCATATCCCACTTTATTTCCTGTTTTGCTTTGGTGATTTAAATAAGTCTTTTACAAGGACTTTTGCAGTCCACTAGATTTAGTCTTAATGTGAAAAATGTTGGGGGAAATTGTTGTCTGTTAACACTAGAATTACCTGACTCTACGAGAAAACTTCGTAAATCTGGCCACCTTAAATCGTTCACTCTCCGTCAGCATCTTTGTCCTGTAAATGTGCTTTATTAAGGCAAGCAACCAGCTATTCCATCCCCACCATTGCAGAAAGTTCAGAATTCTCCCAGCTCATGCCTTGTTTGATTATCTGGGAGTGAGTTTTAGAGTGGAAATAATAGATGTTATTTGGAACACATGCATTTCATGTGTGTTTCGTTTCACAGTAATCTGTGTAAACACATTGTTAAACAGAAAAATTTTCATATTTTAGCAATAGATATTTACAAAATGTAGGCATACACTATAAAATGTGAAGTCCAAAGATCAAATAAACACTTTCACAAAAGGTTCTAAGGACGATACAACAGCTTCCTGGCGAAGCAGTAAGATTTGCCGACTTATAATCAAAGTCCCGTTCAATCCTGACTGTCTCCTGTATTTGCTGTTTTCAGTAGTGGGCTGCTCTTATTGTTAATATTATACAGTACACACATACATTTGGTTTGCATCTGTAACAGACCGTGTACATTTATATTACTGTACTTGTAAAGTTACCTTTTTTTTTCACTTTTATTCTGTCAGTCACGATCAAAACACATACACGCCTAGTGATCTGGCTGTTAGTTTTTATTTGAAACTTGGAGTAACTGGAGATGTGAGTGGTGTTTTGAGGCAATGGAACTGGACATTCTCGATCTGAGGATAAGCTGACCACAAATGCTGGTGAAACTGCCTTCCGTATCTCACCATCACTTTATTTTTTTATTCAGTTTTATTGACTGTTCCTGCTGCAGAAGCTCCGTTTTCCCTGGTGCGTTCGATGCAGCACAGAAAAAAAAGAAAGAGACAAATATAGGGACATTTGGTATAAAATTTATCAGAAAACATATCGCACTATTCAATATTATTTGGAAAGCGAACGCGTCAGATCAGGTGTGTTATGCTGGTGTTGTCTTGCAGTCAGATCAGGAGAGGGGTGGGGTGTTAGAGCGGATCATGATTGAGAGGATAAACTGATAAAGCTTCGTATCAACACCACTGTAACTAACTTTCTCTGTTATAGTCTTGAATAAAAGTGCACTTGTTTTGTTATACTTGTACATCAACATTTATAGACTTACATAAAGCAGATTGGATGTTATTTGGATTTGGTTAGTTACTTCCCTAAGCGTAAAGTCACAAGTACACTGCAGAGCTTTCTGTGTTTGAGCGACAGGCATGCTCAAAAATGCAGGGTTAATGCCACAAGCGATGCGCATTGTCAGAATGCAGTCAGATTTCTTTAGAGCACAACCGTCCAAGTAAACACTAACATGGAGGTGTTTACGAACTGAAGGTCTGTAGCTGCAAGTGAAAAGCTCCCATCGCTGTCTTTGTTTACTTATTTCCTTGGTTATTTACTTACTTCCTCGCATAAAGTCACAAGTGCACTGCAGAGCTATAGCATCTTTATGTGAAAACAGCATGTTAAATTGGGTTGGGGTTGGGGGGTGGGTGGCTGGGTAGGATGTGAGCGGGGAGCGCACTGAGAGAATGAAACTGAAAAAAAAAAATAAACAAGCTAACCTTACAAGTATCATACATCTACACGGCTGTACAGACTGAAACCAAATATATATTTTGATTCTAAAATAGTAAGAAAAAAGCACTCACTTCTCATGGACTCATCGGGGGTCATTTTGTGCCTTCTCACCTATACAACTCAAAGCAACTGACACCGGGTGAACAGCTTGAGCTTGAGAAAACTGTGCTGGGGTGGGGATGTGATAGCAGGATTATCGTGATAACTCAAGATTATCACTTTCTACTTCCATTAATTAAATATAGAAGTAATTTAAAGAAATATTTCAATACTAGCTTCCCTGCTAAAGTTTGCTCCCTGGTCACTCCCTCCTGACATATGTGAGGAAATTGTATATCCTTATCACGCACAACACCATCTTTGTTTTGCAGATTTTGTCAATTAAAGGCAATAAAGCTAGCACTCATCCATCACCCGCTACCCCTTTCCCTGACACAGTGACCGATCTGTTTAGCATCTCAGCTCAAGTCACGTGGAAGATTTTAGAGGCCAGAGTTGGAAGGAACTGTATAGTTACCCAGTTTGAAAGACATGTATTTCATCTGTAACAATCTTTTAAATATGGATGATATAGAAATGTGAGGCAAGAAAAATGTTGTACATGTAGCTGAAACAGAAAAGTTTTATATGTATGAAATAACTACATAATATTAATGTGAAGTGTAGAATGTACAAAAGCCCGATGCCCAAATCTCAAAAATGACTTTCACAAGGTATAACAAAACAAGGTGCTTTTAGTCAATAATAAAATAAAAGAAAAAATTTTTCAATGACAAATTGCTATGAATGTGTAAAAACCAATGTAAAATATCAGTCAGTATATATATCATATATACTTGTGTATATGATATTATGTGTGTATATGTATGTACAGTGCACCCGGGGAAATACAGCGCATCACTTTCCCATTTTGTTATGTTTGTTTCTTCCAAAATGGTTTAAAATTTCTTTTTTTTTCCTCAGAATTCTACACACAACCCCCCATAATGACAACGTGAAAAAGTTTCCGAGATTATTGAAATTTTTTAAAAAATAAAAAATTGAGAAAACATGTACTAAGTATTCCACCTTTGCCTGGCTCCAAATTGAGCTCTGGTGCATCCTGTTTCCCCTGATCATCCTTGAGATGTTTCTGCAGCTAACTGGGTCCACCTGTGGAATTAGTTGATTGGACATGATTTGGAATGGCACACCCCTGTCATATAAGGACCCACAATTGACAGTTCATGTTGGCGCAAACCAAGCATCAGTCAAAGGAATTGTCTGTAGACCCCCGAGACAGGATATTTGAGGCACAATTTGGGGGAAGGGTTTAAGAAAATGTCCTGCTTTGAAGGCCCAATGAGCTCATGACCTTCATCACCCTTTAAATGTAAGAGTTAAACCACCAGGACTCTTCCTGGCTGCGCCATCTAACGAATTTGGGAGAAAACCCTTTAGTCAGGAGGTGACCAAGACCCATGAAATTACTTTTCTTTATGCGTATCTGGACAGTACTGTTATAAGTTTATTCATGTATGTACTGTTCACCGGGCTCAATTAGAATTGCTGCCCAAGCATTGGATTAGACAAAAGACAACTGGAGCTTAGAAAAGCTTAAACACAGGTTAGGTATTTCTGTCCTCATCAGCAAAACCTTCTTTTTTGGGAGAATGAGAATCCTTTAAGCACTATGATATTTTTTTGGAGAGAATTCAGCCTTGTGGAGCAAAGAAGACCACAGATGAACAAGAACATATAAAGGTCTGGACGGGCCCGACCTTGAGCTATGCGACACAGGTGTGTTGAAAAACTCCCAGCTAGGGCGGAAAATGGCGACTTACCCAGATTCCACCGGGATAAAGTCTGCATATCCCTCCCGTCTGAAATTTCGTAAACGTCAGTAAATGTAAGCAAAGATATTTGTCTCATGTGATTCTTTACTGTTCAAGGGGAGGGATATCCCCTTTTCTGGTATATTATGATATTGTTTAATTATTTAATAAGCCACAATTTTAAAAAGACATTCAAGAGAGCTAATGCCCTGCAGGCTATAATGCGTATCGGCAGGATTGGGGCTACAAATAATAATTGTATTAATTATATTTTAATTATAATATTTTTTATATTTTAAAATATCTTACACTGATGAATGGGAGGCTCAGAATTTATTTGATATATATAATCGGATTGGTTGCGCCCCGGTCATGGACTCCGGCCGAGTTAAAACTGCCTTAACATGCCTGGCCTGATTAATTTATCCCATCAAAAGACAAGAGGCGGACTTGTAAAACTGGGCCCAATGCATGAGGCTGAAAGAAGCCGACATCTGTGTGAATCGTGTAGCGCTGCTACCCTCGGTAGGTGAACTTTTAGTTGGACTTTTAAGTTTAACGCATAAGTGGGACTAAATTGGACAAAATAAAGGAGCAACAAGATTGAAACTACACGGAAACTGGCTGTCAGTAAAATAGCGGCACTCACAGGGCAGCATAGATTAATTAATACGTAGGGCCCCAAAATTTACTTAGAAAAGTAAATGCCGTGTTGGGAGAACGTATTTAAACTAAATTACATCGCTAGCCTTTGAAAACAATTTAAAAGGCTATAAAAAGCGGGCGTTATTGTATATAAGTTGGGGCAGGCAGACAAGACATGCAGGCAATGCACCCCACCGGCGTTTTGGGTGATCAGCGGAGCTGAAAACTTAAAGATGAAATCAAGGCAACAGCGATAGAATCAGCGCTCAATGGCGATCGCTAAAATAATTTTGTAGAAATCTTTAATGGCATCCAAGCGGCTGTGCAAAATACAAACCGTCCACGTTTTAAGCAGTCTAAAGGCGCCAGCTGTTTATAGTCTACCTACAGGGTAAGGTTAAAGGTTTTGGAAACCCCGCACTTTTTGGTACTTTAGAAATTGCGTTGTTTTAAACAACAGGAAATAATACTTGCCTTTTAAATAAAAGCTTGTACGAACATCGTTATAAGCAATTTTTAAAAAGAAGGTAAAACGGTGTACACATAGCAAAAATGCAAAAACGAACAACCAAAGTGGAAAAAGAATAATACATTTGGGATAAACCTTTACAAGAAACATGCTTTTGTACCTTCTGGAGACACCAAACTTTGTTTTAAGGGGGGATTATTTAAAAAAGTATGAAGTTACAAAAAAGGGAATTTCTAAAAAAATTTGGGTTTTAAAAAGCAAAGCAAAAAAGAATTCTCACTTTTTTTAAACTTATAAACGGGGAAAAAGTTTTTTTTTAAACCTTGATCAGTTTAAAGGAAAATACTTTTTAATAATACAATTTTTAAGGGAGACAAGTTCTCACGGATTGTAGCATGTGCCGATTTTGCATGAATGGAGTTAAGTATTTTGGGAACTCTTAAGGAATTATGGTGAAGCAGGGGCTTTCCTTCCCCGGTGATATGAGATAAAGGTTAAACATGTATGTTTTCTTGATCAGAAATTCTTTGTGACCGCAAAACTTTTTCGGGAACACTTTCTTGTTGTGGAATTGTGCGGTGATTTCCGCTGGTTTTCTTGTTGTCGCGGGGAATTTACGGATGCACGGGTAATACGTTACCTCGTTTGGCTTGAGTCGTGATGTTCCCCCGAAAATTCCATGATCTGGAAAATAGGGGCGTATGAAACTGGGGTAGAAGCTTTCCCTAATTTTTTCCCAGTAATATCAGCTTGCGCCGAGATGTTGTTTGATTTATAACAAGCATGAAGGAAAAGGCGGCTTAAGATGTTGCATGGTGAAACCCTATAGATAAACAAAAAAGCACAACCTCGAGTAGAGTTTATCTTACGTGTGCAAGAAATGAAACTTTATTTTTGGAATAAAGTATTGTTAAAAGAACGTGGTATGTGAATACATGTGAAAGAATGAAGCAATTCCAAATACTGTGTGTAAAATGCTGAAAGTGAAGGTTGATTGTCTGTTCTCTAGTGAAGCAATTTCTGCTTTAGCTAAGTAATTCTACTTGGACATGGGAAACAGGTTTTGAATCTGAAAAAAAATAAAAGACAAATAAATTATTCAGAGTCTGGGGTGGCAATGGGGTTTGTCATTTTCGTCTGTCTTTCTATGTTAGGTCAGTGACAAGAATGTTAAACTGTAGAAATGGAGGCGTCCCTATAATAATATTCAATGTTAAATGTAATACATGTGAATATCAATGGTGATCATGACTGGTGATTGATAACACAATCTGCTTGGTCTGTTTTTGAAGCCTGCAAACAGTGCAGAGTTTAAATAACGCCATGACTTATTGACCTCGTGAATCCAGAATAGCTTGTAACATGGTCAGTTAAAGAGAAGAATTTTTTAAATCTAGATTTCATGAAAAGTGTTATAAACATAAAAGTTGCATTTAAAATCTATAGATGTTCTTGTTCTCCCGATTCAGCAAATCCAGTGACCAACGGATGGAAAACAAACTATGTTTTATACAAGTTGCAAAAAATAGCTTAATAGCAAGTTTGGGCATAGCAATTGAAATAATCTAATCGTAGGATATGAATATTTATCAATCATAATAATGAATAGCAACTATTAGAATAATTTTCTTGCATGCTGATTTAGTCAGTATAAAATGTTTTTAAAGACAATGTGCAAACAATGAACACTAGACTGATTTCATTCTTTGAAAGAACAGTATAGAGGTTTACATATTTTGATGTATGACAAATGATTATTATTATCACTTCAGTAATTACAGACTGTATTAGAATTGAAATACATTTATTGATTTGTCTCTGTAAGTGATTAATTTTAGGAAGAGTTGTTATTGCATCAATGTATTAGGTTAATGCTCAGTGATAATGCACATAGCAAAATGGATTATTCAGTTATACATTAGAACCATTGTAACATCCTGTTATAAGTTAAGACACTTGGATAACTGAGGCAATGTGTTAATTTTGTGATCCTACTGAAACATTGTCACTAGCATAGTTTAAATGTATTACTCTATTTCTTGCTGTTATTTTATGAGACTGAACTCGGGTCTAGAATTGTCATTTATAATGCTGCATTTGTATGATACATATGATTGGGAAATAATTGCTTTATGTTATGTATTTGCTCTACCTTCCACCCTTCGCTAGTTTAGCAGCAAGTAGCTTAATTAAGTTTAGCCATTAAATTTAGTGGTTAAAGCCTCTCCATTCAGTGGTAAAGTTTCATGAATGAAGTAACAGGTGGTGTATACACAAACGAAGATTTACAGAGACTGTACTGGCGCTAATGACTTTTAATCTGTTGCACATACCTGAGAATAGCTGGTGAAGAAACACTTGCTTTCCAGAGGGAACGGAGTAAAGAACTAAAGAAAGATTGCAAGTCCAGCTACTCAGATTTGATGCCATGAACTAAGACAAGTTTTATGGACTGTGGCAGGGACAGGCTGTGGCCACTGAGGTGATGTGACAGCTGTTGAAGGCTCCCATGAATGACCACTGAATACAGTGCAAGCTTAGAGGGAAGTGCACCTCTGCTAAAAGGGACAGTCACCATGTGTTCATCTTATGAGCTCCCTAATGATAAAAGGACTGTTTACTTTCTGTTCCAGTAACAACAAACTTTAGTGCCTTGAAGCAGTCACACTTTGTTCAGACGGATCTGCAAAGTTACCAATCTGCAAAGCCACCAAGAAAGAGACTTTGTTAACAAACCACTGAGTTGGACAAGGCATATATATATATAGCAAGTCTAGGAATATACTTGAAACTATTATAAGAAGGGCTCAAAGGTATGAGGATATGCATGATTTATCAATGATGTGAACTTGTAAATTGGTAACTTGGAATAGAACATCTGATAGTGAAGTTGGGGAGGATAACAGATAGTGAATGAACAATTATGCAATAATACTAGTTAAGAACAATTAATAATCATAGCAATGAAGCTAGAATAGCATCTGAGTTATGTTACAACTATTGTAACTCATAAAGGGATCAGACATCAAAGGGTGGGCACATCTAGCAACATATTGAAGCTAGAAATGATAGGAGTGCCAAAGAATAGTAATCCATCAAGATGCTATATAGGATTGTAATATAATCTGATGCTATGACACCCACTGCATGAATTCAGTAATATGTAGACACAACACAGACTATGTAAGAAATAACAGGGCAAAAATCTCCACTAACACCATTGATGAGATATCACTACTTGATAACAGCATGTTAAATGTAACTGTTTGTCCATGTTTACGCTGGTTTTAGATGAATGGTACAGAAGCTATAGTGATACTACATCTCACATGTCCAAAATGACTTGAAATATTGACACTGTGATGGGGATCAAGTACCTTTTGTTTTGTGGATATGACTTTCAAATATTGTTTTTTGTCACAGATCCAGTGACAAAGGGTGGCTTGTAATACTACATTTTTCTTTATGTCACTGTATCTGGACAATACTGTTATGAGTTTTATTCACATGTGCATGTTAACTGTGGCACACGGGCTCAGCAGTTAGAATTGCTGACCAAGCATTGGATTAGATAGCCAAAGACAACTGGAGGCTTGTATAGTCAGCTTAAACACAGGTTAGGTATTTCTGTCCTCTATCAGCACAAACCTTCTTTCCTTCTTGGGAGAATGAGAATCGACATGTAAGCACTATGATATTTCTGTATTTTGTGGGAGAGGAATTCAGCCCTTGTTTGGAGACGAGAAGACCAGCAAATGAAGCAAGAACATATAAAAGGTCTGGACAGTGGCCAGACCCTTCGAGGCTAATGCCGACACCAGGTGTTGAAACCTCCCAGCGTAGGGACGGAAAAATGGCTGACTGTGTTGATCCAGATTCCCACCTGGATAAAGTCTGTCCATATGCCTCCCGTGTGTAACTGCGAAAACGTCAGTAAATGTAAGCTAAAAGATATTTTGTCTCATGTGATTCTTGTACCGCCGTAATCACTATGGGAGGGATATCGCCTTTTTCTGGTATATTATGATATTGTTTAATTATTTAATAAGCCACAATATTAAAAGAACACATTTCCAAGAGAGCTAATGCCTCTGCAGGAAACAGATGGTCACTCTGTCAGAGCTCCAGAGGTGCTCTGTGGAGAGAGGAGAACCTTCCAGAAAGACAACCATCTCTGCAGCAATCCACCAATTAGGCCTGTATGGTAGAGTGGCCAGACAGAAGCCACTCCTTAGTAAAAGGCACATGGCAGCCCGCCTGGAGTTTGCCAAAATGCACCTGAAGGACTCTCAGACCATGAGATACATAATTCTCTGGTCTGATGAGACAAAGATTAAACTCTTTGGTGAATGCCAGGTGTCACGTTTGAGGAAACCAAGCACCGCTTATCACCAGGCCAATACCATCCCTGCCAATGAAGCAGGTGGTGGCAGCATCATGCTGTGGGGATGTTTTTCAGCAGCAGAAACTGGGAGACTAGTCAGGATGAAGGGAAAGATGACTGCAGCAATGTACAGAGACATCCTGGATGAAAACCTGCTCCAGAGCGCTCTTGACCTCAGACTGGGGCGACGGTTCATCTTTCAGCAGGACAACGACCCTAAGCACACAGCCAAGATATTATCAAAGGAGTGGCTTCAGGACAACTCTGTGAATGTCCTTGAGTGGCCCATCCAGAGCCCAGACTTAAATCCGATTGAACATCTCTGGAGAGATCTTAAAATGGCTGTGCACCGACGCTTCTCAACCAATCTGATGGAGCTTCAGAGGTGCTGCAAACAGGAATGGGCGAAACTGGCCAAGGATAGATGTGCCAAGCTTGTGGCATCCTATTCAAAAAGACATGAGGCTGTAATTGCTGCCAAAGGGGCATCGACAAAGTATTGAGCAAAGGCTGTGAATACTTATGTACATGCGATTTCTCAGTTTTTTTATTTTTAATAAATTTGCAAAAACCTCAAGAAAACTTTTTTCACAGTTTCATTATGGGGTGTTGTGTGTAGAACTCTGAGGAAAAAAATGAATTCAATCCATTTTGGAATAAGGCTGTAAGCAAAATACCTGCGCTTCACAGCGGCGAAGTACTGCCTTAAACTTTTTATTAAGAAGAAAAGTAAACCTTTTTAAACTGAGGGAAAACATACCAATATTTATTTGTTAAAGATCTCTTTGTATTCCACGTTGTCAGTTCGGCTCTCCGGTTGTAATATGACCAAGCTGTGCGCTAAACTTACTCTTGAGCATGCAATGTACAGTTGGCCATGTGAACAGTAATCTTGTCTCAAATCTCACAGCTTGGATTGCTGCTGTCATAATCGGTTTGAGTTTCATGGTTTGTTTCAATTACGACAGTATTTGCAGGACTTGTTGTGTTGAAGTGACATTCGGCATCTGTCAAGCGTAGTAAGCATACAACCAGTTTCATCGATAACTTCATATCCAGCTTTTGAGAGTTTAAACATTCATAAACATCAAAGTGTCCACTACTGAAATCGTCACCTGTCAATCTAAGATGTTTAAGAGGCATTGGCGGTTGTCGAAAGGTGTAAAATATTTGGCCATTTCGTACACTTGAAAGCTTACAACCGAACAATTCAGTGGCAGCCATCAACTCACATGCAGAACCATAGGTGAAGGGTTTAAACATTTCACTCTTCTAGAGCTTCTGTGTAGTATAATTATCTCCTGTACCGTCATCAGTCCACACCTTAAACTTGTCCCAGTCATTCAATACATAAGACACAATGTTCCTCTGGATATCAAGAGTGAGCCTGATACGGCCGTGCAATATGTAACACAGAGAATGGAAAAGGCAGGTGCCATCTCCGGGCATGGAAACCACTCAGTAAGTGACAGTTCTTTGATCGATGGTGATCACCTCAATAAACATGTTAATGGGGGTACGGTTGGAACGATAAAGGAAATGGGTACCTGAACAATGTAAAGTAAGTCTAAAATACCTGCACAATAACTATAATCGTAATAAACTAACAAGAAAACAATGGAGAAGTCGGGATTAAATAAAACTTTGCAGTTATCAGCAGGGAGACGTAAATCCGTGGTGAATCAAGTAAGGGAATGAAGAGACCGGAGCGACGGATGGCCTTATAGGCAGGCAGCCAACAACGTGGGAGGCGTTGGGATGGGGAACCCAACGCTGCCTCACATGGTGACCGAGCTGAAGGCTATGGACGATATATGTGCGTAAGTAGGATTCAGTTAGTGTTGGGAACCTGTGTACCAAATTTCTTGAAGATGGGCCCAATTAGTAACAAAGACCGTTGGAAAGTTCAATATGGAGGCCGACAGTGGCGTCATACCACTCGAAATAAGTATGTACATCGGTTTCGGTTAGCAGGAAGCCGCTACCAAACTTATATATATATGTGTGTGTGTGTGTGTATATATATATATATATATATATATATATATATATATATATATATATATATATATATATATATATATATATATATATATGTGAAACCTGGCCCGGCACAGACAGACGGACAACATTTTTGCACCCACCACACTTTTATTTACACTATTTACAAGTTCGCTCATTGCACCCCCAGTGCCTTCTTGCACCGATTTCCCCAAGTCCAGGCCCACAGTCTCTTGTGCCTTCCTGGCCGCCTCCCGTCCTCTCTCTCCAGTTCCGTCTACTTCCTCCCGACTTCCACCAATGACTGGAGGGAGGCGGCCCCTTAAATAATGCCCCGGATGAGCCCCAGGTGCTTCCGCCATCTGTTCCTTGGCCACGCCCCAGCGTGGCGGAAGTGTCGGCTGCCTTCCTGGCAGCTCTCCGGCGCCACACAAAGTCTTCCCACTTCCTGGTGTGGCGGAAGTGCCGGGCTCCCGGATATTAGGCACCGGGCGCCGCCTGGCGGTGGCCACGGGTCCCTACAGGGCTGGGCTTCAAAGCCCTGTACCCGAGGCCCCTGCCTAACCAGGACGGACGCCCCCACTCTGTCTGGAGGAGGCACTCGCCCTCCTCCGGTCCTCCAAGGCGTCCCGGCCGGGCTCCCGCCCCGACCGGCAACCGCGACGGGATAAACCGGCATCGAGGCGCCCTGGCGGTGACCACGGGCCCCTACAGGGAAGGGCTTCCATGCCCTCAACCCGTGGCCCCAACAGAACAGGACGGACCCCTCGCGGTCTGGAGGAGGCACAAGCCCTCCTCACGCCCTCCTGGGCGTCCCGCCGGGGCCACAGTGCCCCACCGCTAGCGAGGACACGTGGGTCCAACGGCACAACCCGAAGGGCAGCACGTCCCCAGCGAGGGTCCTACTATGTCCCCAGGGTCCAACACGGCACCCTGGGACATCTGTCTTCGCACCTCGCCCGCGCAACGCCCCTGTGGTCTGCGCGCCTCGCTTCGCTGTTCCCCAGCGGGTCACTGTAGGCCTCCCGGCGTGGAGCACTCCAGCGAGCGCCCGCTCCAGGCGGGCAGGTCCCGTCGGCGCCGGCCTCAGCGCCGTCGGGGCCGGGCCTGTAAAATAAAGGAACAGAGGGCCAGAAGCACAGCCAGGACACTCATCCCGCGCCCGTCGGTCTCCGTATCGACCGTGCTCCTGCCCCCTCCGACAGCCCCCAACTTGCCTGCTGAAGTCCTCCGCCGCAGGTTCCATGCCCGTCCGCTGCGTCGCCTCGGCACCGCTCGCAGGCAGCTCGCCCATCCGCCCAGGGATCTCCTCTGCCCGCACAGGGGCGGCCCTTCTCCGGACGCGCGCACTCCAGCGCCAGCGTCTTCTCTATCGGAGGAACCGGCATTCACCCTTCGTTCCTCCTTCTTTCTTGACGCTGGCGGTCTGGGTCTGAGCACAGCAAAGCTCAAATCCAGCCCGTCTGCGTCCAGGCAGAGCGACAGGAGACAGCTGCAGGCTTGAAGCGCAGGCGCTAGGACCCAGGGCACTCAGCAGCCCGATCCTACCAGCCCTTGCGTGTTCGAGCTCCTGCGCCTCGCTAGCTGTCTGCACCGCCAAGATCCGCTGTTGGGAGGTCGCCTACTGAGCCGGTCGTCCCTGTGTCGGTCACGGCCATGTTCGGACCCCCCACTTGCTCTACGGGAACGGCAACACTCACCACTCCCGCCGTGTTCTGCCTGCCTCCGGTTCCAGCGCCGCGCCGATCCTCCGCCTCCCTCGGTGTCTTTCTCGACCGACCGCCATCTCCATCAGCTGCTCACACTGAGCGAGAACACGAGCAGCTCCTCTAAGGACGGCTTGGCGGGCGAAGGGACTCCTCCGACACACGCCGAGCCGCTGGTGGAGAGAGAGACAGACGCCGGTGGGCTTACCTGTCCATCAGCTCCACGCGACGCCTGCCTCCTCTGGGCCACTCCCTCTGGCCCAATCGGTCTCGGTTTGGCACGAGACTGGCATTCCTTGGGCCCGCCTCTATCCAATCATCGGCGGGCACGCAAGACACACCGCCAATCCTGCCTGTCAGCGGCGGGACCTCCGCCCGCGCCATCTTGTCTCCCTGTTCTGGCTGCGAAGACGTGCCTCTTCCGCACCGCAGCGCAGCTTCGATTCAGCGGCCTCCTCAGCGCCGCCGGCGCTGCCGACAGCCCGTGGCCCGGCGTGCTCCTGCCACAGACGCGATCCGTTCGCCCCTCCCTCGCGGAGAACAAGGTACATCCAACCCGCAGGGCAGGGTACTCACCTCCCGAATCCCGTCGTGCGAGGCCTCCTGCTCGGTTTGGCCTTCAGCGGCAACGCTGCCTGGCTGTCCATCTCAACAGCGCGCTCTCGAGCCCGCTGCGCTCCAGCGAGGCCCGCCTCCTCCGCACCGGGGATGGCCTCTCTTCAGTCCGCGGCGGTTTCCGGGTAAAGCGCTCGCGGGCCGTATGGCGCCTCCACGCGCCAGTGTGTGGGTCCGCTGCGCGCGCGGGCCGCTCACAGAAATATTTTGTTTTAACAACACAGGTCCCCGCTTTTGAACCAGGCGGAGTATCCTGCCGACTCGCCACTGTGAAACCTGGCCCCGCACAGACAGACGGACAACATTTTTGCACCCACCACACTTTTATTTACACTATTTACAAGTTCGCCACGTGCACCCCCAGTGCCTTCTTGCACCGATTTCCCAAGTCCAGGCCCACAGTCTCTTGTGCCTTCCTGGCCGCCTCCCGCCCTCTCTCCAGTTCCGCCTACTTCCTCCGACTTCCACCAATGACTGGAGGGAGGCGCCCCTTAAATAATGCCCGGATGAGCCCCAGGTGCTTCCGCCATCTGTTCCTTGGCCACGCCCCAGCGGCGGAAGTGTCGGCTGCCTTCCTGGCAGCTCTCCGGCGCCACACAAAAGTCTTCCCCGCACTTCCTGGTGTGGCGGAAGTGCCGGGCTCCGGATAATAGGCACCGGGGCGCCGCCTGGCGGTGGCCACGGGTCCCTACAGGGCTGGGCTTCAAAGCCCTGTACCCGAGGCCCCCTGCCTAACCAGGCCGGACGCCCCACTCTGTCTGGAGGAGGCACTCGCCTCCTCCGTCCTCCATACGCCCCGCCGGGCTCCAGCCCCAACCGCAACCGCGACGGGATAAACCGGCATCGGGCGCCTGGCGGTGACCACGGCCCCTACAGGAAGGGCTTCCATGCCCTCAACCCGTGGCCCCAACAGAAGCAGGACGGACGCCTCAGGGTCTGGAGGAGGCACAAGCCCTCCTCACGTCCTCCTGGGCGTCCCGGCCGGGCTCCAGCCCCGGCCGGGGGCCACAATATATACACACTCACCTAAAGGATTATTAGGAACACCATACTAATACGGTGTTTGACCCCCTTTCGCCTTCAAAACTGCCTTAATTCTACGTGGCATTGATTCAACAAGGTGCTGAAAGCATTCTTTAGAAATGTTGGCCCATATTGATAGGATAGCATCTTGCAGTTGATGGAGATTTGTGGGATGCACATCCAGGGCGCAAGCTCCTGCTCCACCACATCCCAAAGATGCTCTATTGGGTTGAGATCTGATGACTGTGGGGCCATTTTAGTACAGTGAACTCATTGTCATGTTCAAGAAACCAATTTGAAATGATTCGAGCTTTGTGACATGGTGCATTATCCTGCTGGAAGTAGCCATCAGAGGATGGGTCCATGGTGGTCATGAAGGGATGGACATGGTCAGAAACAATGCTCAGGTAGCCCGTGGCATTTAAACAATGCCCAATTGGCACTAAGGGGCCTAAAGAGTGTCAAGAAAACATCCCCCACACCATTACACCACCACCACCAGCCTGCACAGTGGTAACAAGGCATGATGGATCCATGTTATCATTCTGTTTACGCCAAATTCTGACTCTACCATTTGAATGTCTCAACAGAAATCGAGACTCATCAGACCAGGCAACATTTTTCCAGTCTTCAACTGTCCAATTTTGGTGAGCTTGTGCAAATTGTAACCTCTTTTTCCTATTTGTAGTGGAGATGAGTGGTACCCGGTGGGGTCTTCTGCTGTTGTAGCCCATCCGCCTCAAGGTTGTGCGTGTTGTGGCTTCACAAATGCTTTGCTGCATACCTCGGTTGTAACGAGTGGTTATTTCAGTCAAAGTTGCTCTTCTATCAGCTTGAATCAGTCGGCCCATTCTCCTCTGACCTCTAGCATCAACAAGGCATTTTCACCCACAGGACTGCCCCATACTGGATGTTTTTCCCTTTTCACACCATTCTTTGTAAACCCTAGAAATGGTTGTGCGTGAAAATCCCAGTAACTGAGCAGGTTGTGAAATACTCAGACCGGCCTGTCTGGCACCAAAAACCATGCCACGCTCAAAATTGCTTAAATCATCTTTCTTTCCCATTCTGACATTCAGTTTGGAGTTCAGGAGATTGTCTTTCAAGCAAAAGCCATGTGATTGGTTGATTAGATAATTGCATTAATGAGAAATTGAACAGGTGTTCCTAATAATCCTTTAGGTGAGTGTATATCTATACTAATAAAAGGCAAAGCCCTCACTGACTGACTCACTCACTGACTCATCACTAATTCTCCAACTTCCCATGTAGGTAGAAGGCTGAAATTTGGCAGGCTCATTTCTTACAGCTTCCTTACAAAAGTTGGGCAGGTTTCATTTCGAAATTCTATGCGTAATGGTCATAACTGGAAGCTATTTTTCTCCATTAACTGTAATGGAGTTGAGCTCGAAAGCCATGGGAGTTTCGTGTGACATCATCACGCCTCCCACGTAATCACGTGAACTGACAACGCAGTATGTAGAAAACCAGGAAGAGCTCCAAAAAGCGCTGAAGAAAACAATCATTATATAATTGAGAAGGCAGCGAAACAATAAGAAGCGAGCGAGTCACACATACAACCATATTCATGAGTGCTGCTACTCGAAACAAAGCACGTGTAAACCTAAAGTTTAAATTAAGTTCATAGACAGGCTGCCACTGGCGTTGTCATGCCCACGGTAATGCGGGATACAAGTTTAATGAGAGGACGAGGATATAAACGAGAGTTTTGATCACTTTGTAACTAAGTTAACATTGCAGGTGAAGGGCTGTGCTTATGCAAATTCTGAGAGACTGTGTTTGTGGGGGATTGACAGTTAAGGCGGGTGGGGGAGTCACGTCATCCTCTCCCCTCCCATTCACCTCATTTCGCTCTGAACTGAGCTCCGCAGCTAACGCAGTCTTACGGAAGCGACTTTGTGACACTGCCACCAAATACTCACAGAAGAATCCACAAGTTAATACACACGCTGTCTGTACAGTTTCTCCACACTGAATCCTCCAGGCACTACTTACAAAAGGTTACATTGACAATTGTGTTAACACAGAAAAACAGATCACCAATTGAAGCTTTATGAATAATCGATAATTTATTCGCCATCGATAATTGTTTTGGTAAAGCCATACTCGGTGTAATCCTCCTTCCATTTTATAATTTTTCCGCCACTAGCCATGATTAAATGAACGGTAAAAAAGTAAGAGCGAAGCGAGGGTGACTTATTCAGGCAGGCAGGCGACAGATCAATAGCTCAAATTTGGATGTAAGTAGGTTCTATTTAGTCGCCAGAAATATCTTTGTTATGAATGGAAGTTGAATTTAGTCTTTAAATTTCTATGGTGAAGAAAAAGTTATGCAATGATGACTAAATTTAACTATATAAAGTCAAAACTTGTATATATAAAGTCATTCCGAATATATAAAGTCAAAACTTGATTATATAAAGTCAGCGTCGGTATATATAAAGTCAAAAGTTGTTTCTGAATATATAAAGTCAAAACTTGAATATATAAAGACGGCGTACACCACGCACACACACACACCACCTTCAGAACTGCCTTATATATACTGCTCAAAAGAATTAAAGGAACACTTTTTAATCAGAGTATAGCATAAAGTCAATGAAACTTATGGGATATTAATCTGGTCAGTTAAGTAGCACAGGGGGTTGTTAATCAGTTTCAGCTGCTGTGGTGTTAATGAAATTAACAACAGATGCACTAGAGGGGCAACAATGAGATGACCCCCAAAACAGGAATGGTTTAACAGGTGGAGGCCACTGACATTTTTCCCTCCTCATCTTTTCTGACTGTTTCTTCACTAGTTTTGCATTTGGCTACAGTCAGTGTCACTACTGGTAGCATGAGGCGATACCTGGACCCTACAGAGGTTGCACAGGTAGTCCAACTTCTCCAGGATGGCACATCAATATGTGTCATTGCCAGAAGGTTTGCTGTGTCTCCTGCACAGTCTCAAGGGCATGGAGGAGATTCTAGGAGACAAGCAGTTACTCTAGGAGAGCTGGAGAGGGCCATAAAAGGTCCATAACCCATCAGCAGGACCAGTATCTGCTCCTTTGGGCAAGGAGGAACAGGATGAGCACTGCCAGAGCCCTACAAAATGACCTCCAGCAGGCCACTGGTGTGAATGTCTCTGACCAAACAATCAGAAACAGACTTCATGAGGGTTGCCTGAGGGCCCAAATGTCTACTGCGCCCTGTGCTCACTGCACAACACCGGGGAGCTCAATTGGCATTTGCCATAGAATACCAGAATTGGCAGGTCCACCACTGGCGTCCTGTGCTTTTCACAGATGAGAGCAGGTTCACCCTGAGTATATGTGAAAGACGTGAAAGGGTCAGGAGAAGCCTTGGAGAATATTATGCTGCCTGTAACATCGTTTAGCATGACTGCTTTGGTGGTGGGTCAGTGATGATCTTGGAGGCATATCCATGGAGCGACTCACAGACCTCTACAGGCTAGACAATGGCATCTTGACTGCCATTAGGTATCAGGATGAAATCCTTGGACCCATTGTCAGACCCTACGCTGGTGCAGTAGGTCCTGGTTTCCTCTAATGCACGACAATGCCTGGCCTCATGTGGCAAGAGTATGCAGGCAGTACCTGGAGGATGAAGGAATTGAAACAATTGAATGGCCTTCACGATCCCCTGACTTAAACCCAATAGAACATCTGTGGGACATTCTGTTTCGTCCATTAGGCGCCAGTTGCTCCTCAGACTGTACAACAGCTCAGGGATGCCCTCATACAGATCTGGGAGGAAATGCCATAAGACACCATCCGTCGTCTCATTAGGAGCATGCCCGGCGTTGTCAAGCATGCATACAAGCTCGTGGGGGCCACACAAGATACTGAAAAGCATTTTGAGTAGCAGAAATTAAGTTTTTAAAAATGGACTAGCCTGCCACATCTTCATTTCACTCTGATTTTAGGGTGTCTACACAATTGAGCCCTCTGTAGGCAGAAAACTTTTATTTCCATTAAAAGACTTGGCATCCTTTTGTTCCTAAGACATTGCCCTGTCGTTATTTGTATAGATATCCAACTTCATATTGAGATCTGATGTATCTAATGTGTTTCTTTAAAGTGTTTAATTTTTGTGAGCAGTGTATATATATATATATATATATATATATATATTTATTTATTTACCGTATTTGCACGTGTACCACACACATTTTTTTCCCCAAAATCAGGTGCACGTCATACACTTGAGGTAATGTAAACGAACTGCTGCTTGTGCTCTCTCTCTCTCTCTCTCTTGCGCTCTCTCGTTTGAACTTTCGTCATGCAACAAAAACAGATATATGTGTGTATGTATATATGTGTATATATATGTATATATATATATATATATATATATATATATATATATGTATATATATATATATATATATATATATATGTGTATATATATATATATATATATATATATAATGTATATATATATATATATATATATATATATATAATGTATATATATATATATATATAATGTATATATATGTGTGTGTGTGTGTTTCATTGTAAAAGTTAATGCTAAACAGCAGATAATGTCTGTGTGGCATTATAATTATGTCAATGTCACATAAGTGCTATTGCCATGAAAGTAAAATTTCACATTCAAGCTGTTATAATAAACACATTTGAGTTATGTCTACAAGACATAACTTGTGCACCTATACAATGAAATAAATGTTATTGTGGACATGGAACACACATTGGATGTATGTACATCATTTCAAATAATGATGTATCATTAACTATATACATACTTACAACTCTTTGTTATATAAAATCTTCCACACAGACTTGAGCTGAGAATTCTGGCTGGGGATAATAAATAGAGTGCAGACTGAGTTCTGTTAATTGACACATTTATGAAAGAAAAGCGGTTATTGGAGAGAGATTTGCACAGTGATAAGGACCTTTGTGCTTGTTTATGAACCAAAAGTTTGCTCATGGGTAAGAATTTTTCCTAGGTTTTTAGAAAACTAGTGTTAAATGTGATGACAACGCAATACAGTTCTGTAAATGTACTTAGCAAAACGTATCCATTAATCTTCAATTGTGTCTGTCATTTGTCTACTGTTTCAACTTCTTTCTACTGTGTTTTGCCCATGCTTATGTTGTAATGCCGAAGTTAAGAACAAGTTGGGTGGCTTTCCACATCCAAATTATGTTTGCCAATTGCTTGTACTGATCAAAGGTTGTTCCTAATTTCAATCGGAATTTAGTGTTGTGACTTAATGTCAATAATAGAGTAGTGGATTGAAAATCTTTTTTCTTTTACATGCAGGAGGCAAACCCCATGGCTGTTCTGACTGTGGCAAACAGTACTTTCAAAAGCCCAGTCTTCAGCGCCACAAATGCATTCACAGAAGAAAGAAACCGTATTGCTGTTCTAACTGTGGCAAACAGTTTTCACAAAAAGCCCAACTGAAGATCCACACAAGAATTCACATGCAGGAGAAGCCATATCACTGTTCTGAATGTGGCAAACAATTCTATGACAAGAATAGTCTTCACATCCACCAAAGAATTCACACAGGAGAGAAGCCATATTGTTGTTTTGAATGTGGCAAACAATTCTATCACAAGGTTAGTCTTCAGAGGCACCGAAGAATTCATACAGGAGAGAAGCCGTATTGCTGCACTGATTGTGACAAACAGTTTACACACCGATGGCATCTTCAGATTCATCAAAGAAGTCACACTGTAGAGAAACCATATTGTTCTGAATGTGGCAAACATTTCTGTGACAACAATAGTCTTCAGAAACACCAACAAATTCACACAGGAGAGAAACCCTATTGTTGTTCTGAATGTGGCAAACAATACTATCGCAAGACTAGTCTTCAGAATCACAAAAGAATTCACACAGGAGAAAAGCCATATTGCTGTTCTGAATGTGGGAAAACATTCTATCAGAAGAGTAATCTTCAGAGTCACCAAAAAATTCACACCAAACAAGAGAAACCCTATTGTTCTGAATGTGGCAAACATTTTTATGACAACAGTAGTCTTCGGCAGCACCAAAGAATTCACACAGGAGAGAAACCCTATTGTTGTTCTGAATGTGGTAAACAATTCTATCGTATGAGTAGTCTTCGATATCACCAAAGAATTCATTTAAAAGAGAAGAAAATCCAAGAAAGTTCTATAGAATGTTAAGTGGGGAAGACCCACTGAAAGTAAAGTACCAAGAAATTCAAATAGATATACCAAATGTGGGATGGGGAAAAAAAAAGAAAACTGAATAGTTCCTGTTCTACGATCAAAAGGAATAATAAAGAGAAACTTTCAGGCCTATCCTGATGAAACAGTGAGGTTCACTCCTGCTTTGCTAGTAAGCACATCAAGAACGTTTTAGAGAAATAAACAACGAAAGAAGCCAGATTACTACTGTGAATGTAGCAAGCAAATCTCTGCCAGGAGTAATCTTCAGAGCCAGAAAAAGTATGGATCACAATCATAAACATGAAAAATTCCTTGTTTTATTTTTAAGGTCATTAATTATCTACCCTACTGTTCTGCCTATCACCTAACCCATTATGCACCCTCCTAAATAACCTTGGTGATGGATTTTACATCAGCCCTCTCTATGATCCAGATCCTCAGGTAATTACTCACCTCCTTTTTATGGGCAATTTGAAATTGTACAGCTCTGGAAGAGCAGCTAAAATTAGTAAAACCATTTTCAGATTACATTCAGAGATTGGCAAGTGTGCCAAAGCTACCTTTGTCAATGGAAAGCTAACTTCAACTGGAAACATCAAAATTGATCAGGAGCGTGCCATTAAAAATTTGAATCCAGACGAAACATACAAACGCCTGGCCATCCATGAAGGATCCGACATAGACCAGAAGACACTAATACAGACTGTCATCATTGAATACATCAGCAGAACTAAAAGAATCATTAAGACACACACACCGCCTTCACATAACAAAACCCAAGCTATTAATCAATTTGCAATTCCTGTGTATCCTACAGTTTTGGTATCATCTGGTCACAGAATGAGCTCCATAAAGTGGATACCAAAATGGAAAAATTGCTACATTTGTAGCAACAATCGGAGTCTACATCCCATGATCAGAAGGAGCTATGGGCCTAATTGAAATTGACTACACATATAGATTGGAAATAATTGGACTACTAACTTATGATAAACCTCAAAGACCAAGTGTACAAATAACATTCAACCATGAAGTAAAATAACCTTAACCAACATCTATAATCAAACTAGCTCAACTCTTCCGGAAAATGATGAAATGCCAGAAACTCCCCCACTTTATACACAGAAGAACACAGTACAATACGCTATGTAGCAGAAGAAATTAGTTTAAAAAGTTGGATCAGAAAAAAAGAAAGAAATCTGGAAGACCATAAGTATAGCAGAAACTACACCTCCCTCCTCCAAGAGCCTCCTGTGGACCCTGAACATACTCATGTATGGCCCATAAGGGGTGAACCACAAACAAAAGATGAATGGCTGATCATGGCTGCACAAGGTAGTTCAGGACAACAATAGAAAAAAAAATGGTATCACAGATGTTATTTCTGCCAAACAGAACTAGAAGCAGTCACACATCTCATTGCCGGGTGCAAGGTACTTTATTTATGCCTGAAGGACAAAGTGTCCAGGCTCATTCACTGGAAACTCTGCAAAAAGTACAACTCACCAGCACCAGAAAGTCACTGGGACCACAATCCAGACTGCAAAATGGAAAATGTGGAGATACTAATACCTTAGAACATTAGAACAATCTAGACGAGAACAGGCCATTCAGTCCAACAACGCTCGCCAGTCCTATCCACTTGTTTCCTTCAAGAAAACATCAAGTCGAGTTTTGAAAGTCCCTAACGTCTTACTGTCTACCACACTACTTGGTAGCTTATTCCAAGTGTCTATCGTTCTTTGTGTAAAGAAAAACTTCCTAATGTTTGTGAGAAATTTACCCTTAACAAGTTTCCAACTGTGTCCCTGTGTTCTTGATGAACTCATTTTAAAATACAAGTCTTGATCCACTGGACTAATTTCCTTCAGAATTTTAAACACTTCAATCATGTCACCTCTTAATCTTCTTTTGCTTAAACTGTAAAGGCTCAGCTCTTTTAATCTTTCCTCATAATTCAACCCCTGTAGCCCTGGAATCAGCCTCGTCGCTCTTCTCTGGACCTTTTCTAGTGCTGCTATGTCCTTTTTGTAGCCTGGAGACCAAAACTGCACACAGTATTCAAGATGAGGCCTCACCAGTGCATTATAAAGGTTGAGCATAACCTCCTTGGACTTGTACTCCACAGATCGTGCTATATAACCTAACATTCTGTTAGCCTTCTTAATGGCTTCTGAACACTGTTGGGAAGTTGATAGCTTTGAGTCCACTATGACTCCTAAATCCTTCTCATAAGGTGTACTCTCGATTTTCCGACCACCCATTCTGTATTCAAACCTAATATTTTTACTTCCTATGTGTAATACTTTACATTTACTGACATTAAATTTCATCTGCCACAAATCTGCCCAAGCCTATATGCTATCCAAGTCCTTCTGTAATGATATAACGGATTCCAAATTATCTGCTAATCCACCTATCTTGGTATCATCTGCAAACTTAACCAGCTTGTTACTTATATTCCTATCTAAATCATTTATATATATTAAAAATAGCAATGGCCCTAGCACTGACCCCTGTGGAACACCACTCTTAACCTCGCACCATCACCCTCTGCTTCCTGTGTCTGAGCCAATTCTGCACCCATCTAAAAACATCACCCTGATCTCCCACTTCTTTTAACTTGATGCCCAACCTCTCATGTGGCACCTTATCAAATGCTTTATGAAAGTCCAGATTAATATATATATTTTTTATTTAAATCTCACACCACAGAACAAACCAACAACTCTCAACAGACTCTAGCGTTTACAAAGCACACGTGACTCTCAGCTCTCCAATCCAATCTCAGCTCCTTAGGACCCTCCAATACCAACTGATAGAAAAGTAGAGGCCAGAAAAGTGGACATAGAGTATTTTTTCCTTGATGACTAAGAGAGCCTGGATAATTGAAATATCAGATACTAGTGACTATTCCAATCTCAGAATTGAGGGGCAAAAACAAAATACCAAGAAAAGCATTCTGAGATATGCCAAATGTGGGACCAAAAGAAAAACAAATAGAGCCTGTTGTTCCAGTGTCAGGTTAACTAATAAAGAAAAATGCAAGAATCAAATAATTACTTAATAATTAATAATAGTTAATTTACTTTTTTGCCATTTATAATTTCTTTGAATACAGAATTTACTTTCATATACCCCAACTTACTCAGAGTTTTAGGGTCACAGCACATGGTCAGCTATTTGTACAGTACCCCTGGAGCAATGCAGGTTAAGGGCCTATGGCCTTTCTCAAGGGGCCAAAGGAGAAGCATTCCTTCTGTCACTGCCGGGAATCAAACTGGTCACCTTCAAGTTACCAGCCCAGATCCTTTAGCCACTTGTACATGGTTGCCATCATTGGACTGTGAGCATACCTCCTCTACTCTACAGACCACCATGAACAGAACATACATCAGTATGAAGCAAATGAGCCAAAATCAACCACAAGTTTTGCCAAACATTTAGAAGAAACAAGGGCACAACAAAGATGTTCCCACCTTGTGCACAAACAACAATACAAGTAGAAGAGGAAGAGCAAATGGAAAGACCACACATATAGTGGAAAGTATGTAGACCTGTTGCTCCAGCCCCACGTCGATCAAGAGCTAACCCATGGATGGCTTAGAAGCAGAGAGTTAAAAGCAAGGGACAAGCGCCTAATAATGGCTGCACAGGTCAGTATCCTGCAAACAATATGGTTCAAGGTAACAATAGAAAAGAATATGAAAACTTATAAGTGCTGAACAAAGATGGACAGTCCCTCATGGCAGAAGGTTTATAAATGCAAAGACACAATAAAGTTGCCAGACTTCTCCATTGGAAAATATACAAACGCATTACCTCTTACCAGTATCATGGATGCATTGGGACCACACTCCAGAACAAATAACCAAAAAGGAGGAGGTGTTAGTTACTTGTGACATAATAATACCATCAGACAGAAAGATAAATGCCAGGAAACCAAACATAGCTGTTAAGGAGAAACAGTCTGAAAAAACACGGATTATTGAGGTTTCAGTCCCAAGAGATTACTCTGTATTCTGACTGGAAATACACAAAACAGCCAAAAATTAAAAACTGTAATCTGATATGAGCTAAATGTCGAATAAAAGCACCCAGATTGTGCAAGTGGTGCTGGGATCATAAAGGTAAAAAAAATCTGGATGTTTTCACTTTGTTTGAGCTGCAGTAAGAAGCACTATTAGGAACAATGCAAATACTACGCCAAACCCTGTTAGTGAAAGAAAATAACATTAGCAGAGTAAAACCACTTCAAAAAACAATCACGCTCAAGGACTCAAGAGGGAGATTCACTCCTGTCTGTTGTTGAGAAATGAATCCCAGGGAGAAGCCATATTCCTGTTCTAAATGTGGCAGACGATATGCTCATATAAGCTGGCTGAAGAAACACTCCGCAGTACAGTTAACATGAGAGGAGGAGGAGGAGAAGGAAGTCCTGAAATTGTCAGGTGGAGAAGAAAGAAATAGAAAGTTGCCAACTACTCAGGTGCCTTCATATGGTGGGAACCATTGTGTAAGATCTATACCCAGTCTCCTGTAGGCAAATTGACTCTTGTAGTATGAAAATATTCTGAAAAAGTCATTCTGGGCACTTCTCTTCCCAAATGAAAAGTTTCACATCATCCTCTGCCTCAGCACTTGGGCACAGTAGGTGATGGCGATAGCAATAGTGCCCATCTTCAGATGAAGAGAAGTCAGCCTCATATGAAGTGACAATCAAGATGGACACCATTGCTGGCCCAGCCCAGGGTTGAGGAATGTTACTTGGTTACATCACTCCATACTTACCAACAAAAGTAACTAAATGTATTATATGGTTAACTATTAAAAAATTAAATGCTTTACAGATGCTGTAATGTTTGTTTTTTAAGTAAGTTATTTTTTTACATTGATTCATTTTGTAACTTTAAAAAATAATCTACAGTATGTAATGAACTTCACTCCCAACACAAACCCCACCACAGTTGTTGTTTCTTTTTGTCTATCTGTTTACATTTTTAGTTTTATTAGCAATTTCCTTTTTTGACTGTTGTTTCTACTGTATTCTGTATGAAATATTGATTCATTGTTATCTGTACATCTGCCTAAATAAAGGTGATGTGATTATTATGGGATTGAATGTTTTGTCTTCTCTTCTGTAATTGCGCTAATTAAAGTAAAAAGTGTGGTTTAAGTAGCATATTTCAGAGTGGGAAGGACGGGCTTCTCCAGTGAAGTAAGAAATACTGTATATACAGCACCCTCCATAATGTTTGAGACAAAGTCACACTTTTCCTTGATTTCACCTTCTGCTCCACGGTTTAAAATTACAAATCAAACAATTCAGACATTGTCAATAAAGTGAATTATTATGAAATACTGAAGTCTAACATAACAGAATACAACAACATAGTCCGTCTTGAGAGGCGGTGCTATTTCTGTAAAATTATAAATAACAATGTTAGTAATCCAAGAATATTTTTATCTCATTGATCACAATATTCTTATAAATCGCCTTAGTCAGTGGGTTGGCCTCTCTGGCCGTGTCTTAAATTGGTTTGAGTCTTACTTAACAGGTAGAAAATTCTTTGTTAGTTGTGCTAATTATACTTTGAAGACACATGATATTCTATATGGTGGTCCACAAGGCTCTATCCTGGGTCCGCTGTCCTTTTCGATCTCCACGCTTCCGGTAGGTGAGATTATTACAAGGCATAACGTGAGCTACTAAAACTATGCTGACGACACACAACTGTATTTATCAATAGCGCATGATGACCCCGACTGTCTTGTCTCACTGACCCCCAATGTCTGTCTTGTGTTTCTGAGTGGATGACTAGTAATTTTCTCAAACTTAATAAGGAAAAAATGGAAATCTTAGTGATTGGCAAAAACAGATATAATGAGGGTATTGGAAATAAACTTGATCCATTAGGCTTAAAAGTCAAGACAGAGGTAAAGAATTTAGGGATAATTATTGACTCTGACCTAAGTTTTAATTCACATATTAATCAGATCACTACAACATTTTTTCACTTAAGCAATATAGCAAAAGTTCCCTTATAACGTTACATGATGCTGAAAATTTTATCTTTTTTTTTTTTCAGTCGACTAGATTACTGTAACGCACTCCTCTCAGGACAAAAAAAGACATTGAACGAGGTGCAGAATGCAGCTGCCAGAATCTTAACTAGGAAAAGAAAATCCAAACACATTTCCCCAGTTTTGATGTCATTACATTGCTTACCTGTGTCATTTAAAATTGACTTTAAAATACTGCTTATGGTTTACAAAGCCTTAAATAATCTCACTCCATCTTATATTTCAGAATGTCTTACAAACCTTACACTCCAAATTGTAACCTTAGATCTTCAAATGAGTGTCTACTTAGAATTCCAAGAGCTAATCTTACAAGAAGTAGTGAGACGGCCTTCTGCTGTTATGCACCTAAAATCTGGAGTAGCTGACCGATAGAAATTCACCGGGCTAATATGGTGGAGCACTTTATAAAACTGCTACAAACTCATTATTTTAGCATAGCTTTCTTATATCTTCATTTTAGTGTAACCCTGATATTCTGTATATGTATTTAATTATTTTTATTACAGCTCCACAATTTGTACTAACCCCAACTTTCTCTGCTGTTCTTTTTTCTGGTTTTCTGTAGTGGTAATCTGTGCCCCCATCACCTGATCAGGGCAAGATGCAGTCCCTACATTGATGGGTCGAAGGCCAAAGGTCCAAATGACTGTCATCATATAATTCTACCATGTGAAGCCTGAAAACCATGATGACTGATTTAGATGAATTATGTTAGGTAGAATGCACAGTGGGGCTGGGTGGTCTCGTGGCCTTGGAACCCTTGCAGATTTTTTTTTCTCCAGCCCTCTGGAGGTTTTTTTTTTTGGTCGTCCTGGCCATCGGACCAAGCTTTATTCTTTGTTATTTAGTATTGCCTAATTTTATTTTTATATTTCTATTTTTTTTTTTTATAAACCTTTCTTTCTTCATCTTGTAAAGCACTTTGAGCTACATGATTTGTATGAAAATATACTCTATAATAAATGCTGTTGTTGTCATCCTATAACAAGAAAATGATCCAAATGTACTTCTGAGGCAACACAAGAGTTTGTCAAAGCTTAAAAGTGACACATTTTTGAATGGCCAAGCCTGTCACCTGATTTAAATCCAAGTGAGCAGGCCTTCCATTATGTTGAAGAGAAAGTTTGAGGGGAGAAGCCCCCCAGAATAAGCAGGAGCTGAAGGTGGCTGCATTAGAGGCTTGACAGGGCATCACCAGAGAAGTTCCTCAGCACCTGGTGATGTCTATGAATCACAGACTTCAAACAGTCATTGCACGCACGTGATATACAACAGTGTCCTAAAGAAGTCAGCTTTAGTAGACCTGCCGTTGTTGAGTACCCAACATTATTTTGCCCTGACATGCTGGTTGTGGAGGGAGTTCATGTAGAAAAAGTGTTGTGACCGAAATGTATGCAAAGACCCTTAAATGAAAGTCTGCAATGCGCACTTTAATCACGTCTGATGTGTTTGTTTTTAAACCCTGATGCAGAGGGGTAAATCAAAGAAAGATGTGTCTTTGTCCCAAAGATGTTGGGCACTACACTTGGAAGAAATAGTTTTATGAGATGCTGTATCCTTGGAGAGGCTTTGGGCCATGTTATTTGGTGTGAGAAGCTAGTGGAAGAGAGAGAAATCTGGGAAATTGTTGTTGTAGATCTGGAGTAACCAACTTGTTGAAAAAGACCCTATTGATGTCGTGGAGAAAACTTCTTCAAAAATAACAAGCAGAGTCTTTATATAAGCAGTTAGTTTCATATGCTCTGCAATAAAAGTCCAATTCTATCTCAGAGCACATAAAGCTGTCGCAGTTCAGAAATGGCCCCAGTGGGTTGTGTGCAGCTTCTTTCTATTTCAGTCCTCATCCCAAAAACATCTACTCTTTGTACATTTTTCTTGTTATCCACTTTGTTTTTTTCATAATAATGACCACATGCTGTACCCTTTTCATAACAATTACCTTACTTCTTTCCCCCTAATAATCATCAATCTTTTCTTAATCAATCGGACTTGAAGGTCATGCTTGCCACCTGTCCCAGAGATGACTATCACATAATCATCTTTTACATTCTCACATTCCTAATCTTGCGCTATTTGGTGGCTTTTTAATTAATCTTTATAATTAAGTTGGAATCAGGATGACCCACATATAAGAAACTGAATTGCTCAATGCTTTTGCACCAGCATCCCGTAAGGCTAAAATCACAGGCAGCTGTGCTGTGTTTTCTTTTTTTTCATGACTGAAGGCATCAAAACTATGAATGAACACATGTGGAGTTATGTACTTAACAAAAAGAGGTGAAATAACTGAAAACATGTTTTATATTTTAGTTTCTTCAAAATAGCCACCCTTTGCTCTGATTACTGCTTTGCACACTCTTGGCATTCTCTCGATGAGCTTCAACAGGTAGTCACCAGGGGCCTCATGTATAAACGGTGCGATGCACAGAAATGTTGCGTAAGAACTTTTCCACGTTCAAATCGCGATGTATAAAACCTACACTTGGCATAAAGCCACGCACTTTTCCACGGTACCTCATGTCTTGTCGCAGCAAGTTCTCCACTCGGTTTTGCAGACTGGCAGCACCAGCGTCAAAGCAGTGCTACTGTTCTTGTGTGATTACTCATTATTTTCATGACGCGGCTTTATAAATACACAGAAACTAACCGCATATTGTTTATTAGTGTATTGCATCTGATTGTAATTAACTTGTAACAATATAATGGTCCAGGGAACAGCCATAGTATTCCAAATACCATAACTGCTTTAGCGTTGTTACTCTCACTTCTTCTTCTTCTTCTTCTTTCAGCTCCTCTTGTTAGAGTTGCAACAGCGATCATCTTTTTCCATATTTCTCTCACTGCACCACTCGGAGTATTTATATCACTGTATCTGAGTGTGAATCACAGCAGCAACTGATCGGAAAAAGAATTATCGGTATACAGCTTTAAGGACACGCTGTCTCAGCCACAGCAAAACATTTTAAAGCCTTTCCTGTACAGACCTCGCGGTTCAGAAACAGTTTAATCCAAAGAACTTTAAATGCACTCAATCAATTGCTCCTTGTAGAACGGTTTGTACTTATAAGTACAATCACCCCACTGTAAACTTGCACTACAGTTATAATATCTCACAACCTGAGCCACTTTATAAAGCTGCGATTTACATATGATGACGATATCATTTTTAAGGTGAAATGCAGCAAAATATGTTTGTTAAATTATACACATAAAACTTTAACTTCATTTAAATAATCTATATTCTTCACTGGGAGTGTCGTGAAGGATAGAATAATTAAATATGTACTACGAAGATATTTCAATGTTCTTTAAACGTTTTGAAGAATCGGCGCTAAGCTTACAGATGGCTTAACGTCTATTACAGAGCTGATTGTGTGGTGATCGGTTACTTGGGGAAAGAAAAGCAAGGACTCTTGGGGCATATATATATTGAATATAAAACAGAAAGAGAAAATAACAACACAGCTAAAAACGCATGACACAAATTCCCGACAAAAGATAAATGCTTGTCATGAGCACGAGGCTGCTGTGCAGTGTCCGCAACGGACGTGGCCATCCACCGTGCATAAGATACCTTACTGACATTGGCCGATAAGAAGCCTACCGATTCTTCCTCTGCCCAGTGCCACCACAAGCCTAGAGCCCCCATGATTGTACTGCTGCAATAAATTATTTCATCGAAGTGAAACACATGTTTAATAATGTGCTTTAGCTCCTATCATCATGAAATTGACATCACGTATACATCTCAGTATTTTAGTTATTCAGAGAACTGTAATATCACAAATGTAATGGACTCTGTGTCCAGTTGGAGGAAGAGAGCCAGTTTAAGAAGCAAGTAGTGATTCACACATAGAGCACATAGAAGATCAAATACAAAACAAAGCATTTAACGTGCTACTTTAATTACGATGTGATTTGAGAAACTGGTTAATTAAACGATTTTAAGATGAAGTTTATAATGTTCTACTAAATGACAAAATAAACTACGTGATTAAAGTGGAAATGTCGAGATTGAAGTTGACATTTCGTGCTTTTTCCCCACTGTGTGCCTTTTTTCTCTGTACCCTAATAAGCTTTCATATGACACTCAGACAGTGGGCTTACAACTCTTCTTTTCACAGCAACTTCGATATGTGACTTCTTTTTTATTTCCAGCACTGTGCGATTTTGTGAATGTGAGCTTTCAAGTTTCTTCAACACGCTATGTCACTCGATCAACTTCCTTTTGTTGATTATACCACGGTTTAATTAAACAAATAGTATGTTTTTCATTTGCCTCCACTTGGTATTCGCTGAAATTCTTATATTTTCCCCGTGCTTTTCCCATTGTCTTTTCACAGAAGGCTGCGCTTAAGGGCGATTTATATTGATTTGCATATTCAAATAGGTGTAATTCTGGGAGGATTTGGGGCGTTACATAATGCGCGTGCACGAGCGTTAGTTTTCACGCTGATAGGGATTTATGTAGCGGATGAACGTGGAAGTTGGAGTACGCACAGATTCCTGCATCTGGATTTTTCTGTGTGTAAGCACATTTCGGCTTTTGTGCTTACGCCATGTTATAGTGCGAGTTCTACGCACAACGTTATACATGAGGCCCCTGAAATGGTTTTCACTTCACAGGTGTGCCTTATCAGGGTTATTTAGTGGAATTCCTTGCTTTATCAATGGGGTTGGGACCAGCAGTTGTGTTGTGCAGAAGTCAGGTTAGTTGGACAATCATTTATTTTTCAACAGGACAATGACCCCAAACACACCTCCAGGCTGTGTAAGGGCTATTTGACCAAGAAGGAGAGTGATGGAGTGCTGTAAATGGTCATGAAAATAAAGAAAACACATTGAATGAGGAGGTGTGTCCAAACTTTTTGGCCTGTACTGTACATCATTGACGGTTTGACACTTTTGAATATCAATATAAAATATCAACACGATATCTGGAGTTTGGAATTATTTTGATGTGTTTATTTTGAAAACAAACCAGAAGATGATACCAGAGACACGTTGAAGCATATTTATGTCAATTTACCTCAATATAAAAGCAAGGTCAGTGTGCCCAAAAATGTTGGAGGCACCCGCTTTTGCGCTTGTACTGTACATCCGTCTCTCTTTGCAAGAACCAACAGTAGTCACCCATCATACTCGGAGTGATTTCTCCCCAATATCGTTTTTCAATCAGCTTTATATCGATGAGATCTTTCCCTATACTCATCACTGACATCGCCCGGATTTGGTGGAAAAAAGTCGAGATGAGAATGTAAAAAATGACATCTTCAGTAACATTCTGGCTCCGTAAGCTGATACACTTTCAGAATATTCTCCACAAGCTCAGTATTATTCTCTGTTCTGTGACTGCCAACAAAATTCTGGACAACCCGCACGAATGCTTCCCATGTGGGCTTCAGTTTCCCTTTTGAATTCATCGTCAAGCATCAGTTCACGGATTTCAGGAACAACAAAAACACCTTCCTTAATTTTGGCTTCACTTTTCTCGAGGCCAAACATTTCTTAAATGCTGAAAAGCATCGTCATTTCTGCCCATCGCCTTGACAAAATTTTCAAAGTAATGGAAAATCTAACAAACAAAATGTCCTGAAATGCAATGTTATGTTTAACAGTAAAACCTCTACCTACTGCACCATCATGTCTGAGTTATGCCATTATGGTTTAGAGTCATATAAGACCTGATAATCAGTTACAAATATTTCTTCTGCTAATTAGAAATTATTCATTTTAAATAAAATTAATAATGACAAGGCATCCCTAGTGGAATTACCAGTATTTATCAAAATGGTTATCCACCTTTACTGTCCAGTCACCCTAGTTGTCGAAGACCTGGAATATCATAACTAAAAATGCGGGACGTGCTGCTGGATGAAAACGGTTTTCAGATTTGGGGTCAGGAACAGAAACCTGTTAAAGTAAAGGTGAAAGACTCCCAGTAGCAAAATGCTTGTTGACCAGTGTAATTAGTCATTACACTTTAGTCAGGGACAGGTGAATATTTAATACTCTACCGGCCATTTATATCAGCCAGGGATGAGTCACCAAAGAATGACCTGGCATTACATCATCAATAGCAGAAGAACCTATAAAACTGATAACTCTGCACAAGCTTTGTTGGGCTCAATGGCCTGTTCTCGTCAATTTGTTTGTAATAGTTCCAATTTCTGTTTAATCAAAGGAGAATAAATTTGTAAGGCTCAGTTTGTTTACCGTACTCCTCTGTATGAGGAGTGGGGTCTCTGGCCATTAGACTTATATCAAGGTAACTCAGATTTACACCTTTGTATTTAGTTGAAGGACACCAAGTGCCCAATGACCTTCTTCCAGCAGCACTTCCTGGTGTGGCTCAAGTGCTGCCAAACAGGGCCCTGTAAACCTCTAGGCACCTCACGGCGGTGGCCTTGGGCTCCAGCAGGGTTGAGCTTCCATGTACCAAACCTGCGACCCTGCTGTAAGCCAAGGGGACTGCCCCCTATTGGTCCGGGGGAGACAGTATCTGGAATAAGCCCTCTCCCCCATTCTATCTGTGCCGAAGGTGTCCTGGCTAGTAAAGGCCCCGGCGGTCTGTCACACCACAGACTGTCGTTAATGTTTAGATCAAGGGACTGTGAAAGCCATGCCAAAATCTTAAGCTTGTGCCTCTTGAGCGAGTCCATTGTCAATTTTGAGGTGCAGTTCTTATTGTTATTCTGTTGTAGAACCCATACTCTTTTCATTTTTAGCTGTTTTAGATGGTGTGATGTTTGCTTCCAGAATTTTTTAGTATTTAATTGAATCTATTCCTTCCTCTACCAGCGAACAATTTCCCTGTGCTACTTGCTGCAAGACACGTCTGAAACATGACCGATCTACCACCTTGCCTAACAGTCAGAGACGTGTTCTTGTCATGAAATTCTGTGCCCGTTTTTCTCCAAATACACTTTTGCACATTGTGGCCAAAAAGTTCTTTTTTGACTTGATCAGTTCACATGATTTGTTCCCAAAATGCATCATGCTTGTTTAAAAGTTCATCTGCAAACTTCTGATGCTGAGGTTTGTAGTGAGGTAACAGGAAATGTTTCTTCTGATGGCTCTTTCTTGAAGGTCATATTTGTGGTGGTGTCATTGCACAGTAGAAGGGTGCATCAACTCTTCAGAGTCTGACTATAAAAGACCTCCAGGAAGGTTTAGCAAACAGGGGTTGCCTTTCTAGTAATCCTATGAGCAGTTGCCTTGGAAAGTTGTCTTGGTCTTCCACACCTCAACTTGACTTCCACCATTGCTGTTATCTGCCATTTCTTAATAATGTTACAAACTGAGGAAGTGGCTACTTGAAAACTCTTTGCCATCTTCTGTAGCCTTTTCCTACTTTGTGGGCATCAGTTAGCTGCATAGAGGAGCTCATGGCTACTGATTGCTGAGACAAGGTTTGAGGAGTCTGAGAATTTATACTGCTCTGAATTTTGCATCACCTGGCCATTCCTAATGATGACTGTGAACAAGACAAAGTCCTAAGGAGCTAATTAAGGTCTGACATTTTGGGGAAAAAAGTTATCTGAGACCGCCGATCCCTTTGGAGTGCACAGACATTTGCAGGGTACTCCTTCCTTTTCACCTGCAAAACAAAAATAATACACAAATCTTGTTTAAAATGCAGAAAAGAATGATTATCTTTAATTTTATGGCTTTTGAGATCAATTCATCATCTTTTGACTTAACTATTCAGGGTAATAGTTATTGTGGTCAGGGGTCCCCACACTTTTGCATGTCACTGTATATGAAATGTCGTGAAAGTGTACGTCTTGGGTAAAGCTACGTGTGAAATGAATCATCCTCTCGCCAGTGTATATCATGCATCCAAGTTATGAATTAAATGATGGAATCCTAAACTGTCTACTATAGAAAATGTGTGGGTGTCTAAAATGATAAATTGCAATTATTTTTGGGGGATACTCTGATTTTTTTCTTTTCCTGTCCTGATTATATTTCTTGTTCTTGTCAAACAGTGCCATTACTGACAGCTAAGACATGTTTGGTTCCTTAGCGGTTTTCCGGCTTTCACTGCCTTGTTGAAAGTCTGTGTGCTCAGCTGAGTGTTGTACCTACAAATGTCTGATCAGATTGGTTGTGCCAAATGTCTTTGCTTTAAATTCACCACAACTAACTTTTTAATTTTAAACTTTACATATAGCATTCATGTCACTTTTATGACACTTTAAAATATTTCCAAACAGAAGTTATTTTCTTCCCCAGTTTCAACTTTGTGCACTCTGTCAGTACTGCGCGCTGTCCTCGGCTTAACATATTCCAGTCAACTAACTACCACCTGATTTCACTATAACAAGCATAAACTGGTCGATTTGGAATCACTCTTCATTGAGTGCAGGCTTAGATGCTTGATGTTTGCATAATTACATACTGTACATGAACACACACATTAGATCAAATAGACAGTAAAACCTGGCAAATTTTAGTTTACTTAAATAACTCCTGACAGTAGATACCCTTTAACATTATAATGGTGAGTATAAATGCCATCGGTGTGTCACAAAGCTGACCAGTCCTGGGGCCTCATGCATAACGCCAGGAATAGAATTCCCACTATAACATGGCGTACGGACAAAAGCGGAAATGTGCTTAAGCACAAAAAAAATCCAGATGCATAAATCTGTGCGAACGCAACTTCCACGTTCTTCCATTACATAAATCCCAGTCAACGTGAAAAGTATCGCACCTAGTTCCTCCCAGAATTATGCCTCTTTGAATATACAAATCAATATAAATAGCCCTTAAGCGCAGCCTTCTGTGAAAAGGCAATGGCAAAAGCACAGGGAAAATAGAGATTCAGTGAATACCAAGCGGAGGAAAGGAAAAACGTACTATTTGTTGGTTTAAGCAGTGGTATGTCAACTTTAATTTTGAAATTTCCACTTTAATCATGTAGTTAATTTTGTCATTAAAGTAGAACATCATAAAGTTCATCTTTAAATCGTTTAATTTACTAGTTTCTGAAATCCCATCATAACTAAAGTAGCAAGTTAAATGCTTTGTTTTGTATTTGAATCACTATGTGCTTCTTAAACAGGCTTTCTCATCCTCCGACAGGACACAGAATCCATTACATTCGTAATATTACAGCTCTCTAAATACTTAAAATGCTGAGATGTATACTTGATATAATTTTCAAGATGATAGGAATTAAAGCATGTTATTAAACATGGCAACACAGTGGCACAGTGATTGGTCATGTCTCACACAAGATGCTTACTGCATGACCTTCGATGAAATACTTTACTGTAGCAGTACTGTCTCTTCCAAATGTACTAACTCCCAATTCCTGTCCTTCCTTTTCTTTCTCAAAATACCCAATCGCCACACAATCAGCTCTGTAATCAATGTTAAGCCATCTGTAAGCTTAGAACGCTGATTCTTCAAAACTTTTAAGTAACATTGAAATATCTTTGTAGTACGTGTTTAATTATTCCATCCATCTATCCTTCCAGTGTCATGAACAATCAGTAAATGGAGCACCAGCTTCTCGCTAGCGCTGCGGCACCATGTCCTAACATTTTTAATTATTAACAATATAGATTATTTAAATGAAGTTAAGTTTTATCTGTATAAAACTTTAAAAATGTTAGGAAATTAAGGCTTTCTAAATAAACAGGATTCTGAGAAATGAATTCATGCATTTATTTCTAGTAGGATTGACTACTGCAATGCGTGTTCACTGGCTGTTCAAACTGTTCTTTATACAGCCTCCAGTTAATCCAAAATCCTGCTGCAAGAATTATTACAAGAACAAGAAAATACGAACACATAACTCCAGTTCTTAAATCCTTACACTGGCTCCTGGTTAAATTTAGGGCAGATTTCAAAATCCTCCTTTTAACATAAAATAGCATTAAATGGCTTACAAACCAGAGTGCACATTAAGATCTCAAGATGCCCCTTGATTCCAAGGATTAATAAAATAACAGTGGGAGGTTGAGCTTTTAGCTACAGGGCCCCTAAACTGTGGACTGGTCTGCCTGCTACTATAAGAGATGCCCCTTTGGTCTCAGCTTTTAAATCCTGGCTGAAGACTCACTACTTCAGTTTAGCATATCCTGACTAGAGCTGCTGATTAACTGTACAGACTGCATCTCTGTTGTTAGTCATTAGCACTAAAACATAAGTAACATGATAGTAATAATTGAATACTAACCCTCACCTATTCTGTTTCTCTTCTCTGTACTCAAATGTAGCACTTGGTGCCTCAGCCCACCTGCCAGGTTGTTTTGCCTGCCTAAGGTCATCCCTGATGGAGGATCGCAGGAATCATGGGAAAGAAGGGTCCTTTCATTGGATTAGCACTATTTCAGCTGTGGAATGGCCAGATGGGGGAGGCAGCTTGATGGATGAGGTCTCCAGGACTCTAAACAAATACAAATCATACTATGTGATATCATCTACTGTTAAATTCTACTCCGTACTTCTAAAATTTGTATTTTTATACCGTATTGAGGATTTGTTCTGTTCTGTGTATTGTACTGTATTGTATTGATCCCCTTCTTTTTGACACCCACTGCACACCCAGCCTACCTGGAAAGGGGTTTCTCTTTGAACTGCCTTTCCCAAGGTTTCTTCCATTTTTTCCCTACAAGGGTTTTTTTTCTTGTCTTCTTAGAGAGTCAAGGCTAGGGTGCTGTCAGAGGCAGGGCCTGTTAAAGCCCATTATGACACTTCTTGTGTGATTTTGTGATTCAGTGAGTGAACGCTCGTTGAGTGAACGCTGGCGGACTGGTTGCCGCTGCTCGCCGGTAACTAGAATATTGATTTTGCTAAGACTAGTGATTTTGATGGTATTTCTTTTGCCATATTGCTGACATCTCTGCGTGGCTATATATGCTATATACTATATGCTGTGTCTGCATTTAGCTTCAGCCTAACCTCCATTTCGTTTGAAACTTACCGGTTTATTCTCTGCACGTCTGAGCTGCTTGCGCCTCCTCGCCTACAATGTGGACTGGTAGGATTTTGCTTGGTTGTTTGTTTGAGTCTTCTGTCGCACGTTATTCAACCTGCGACTGGCCTCCTCCAGTACCCAGCTGCTGAGCTGCTTCGACTGCGTCTTCTCCAGTCTGTGCCTTTGCTGTCGGTACTATATTTCGACCCGGACGTCATACTTCTCCCTCGTCGGAGATACATCCATCATGGGTCCTGCCGGAGAGTCCGAACGGACGCCTCAAAAGGAATTAACTCTTTTTGGTCTGATTTTCGGCACCCTCCACATAACACAGATAGGAACGCTGACCATAGCGTGTTGGCCAGCTTAGCTCGGTCGACTAACACCACTGTCAAATGCGACAGCAACATTGTCAGCTTTGGTCTATTGAACATCCATTCACTTACGAGCAAGGAACATCTCATTCAGGATCTCCTCATTGACCATAAGTTTGACTTTCTCTGTTTAACTGAGACTTGGCAGCAACCTCAAGACTTTTCACAACTTAATGAATGCACCCCCCCGGGGTTTGTTTACACTTGTCAACCCCGTGCATCTGGCCGTGGAGGAGGTGTCGCGATAATTTATCGCAGAAGTGGAAGGTCCTGCCGTTGCCTGCTCCTGCTGTTAGCTCTTTTGAATCGACTGTGTGTCAACTGTCTGGGCCAGTTCCAACCATCATTGCAACTGTCTACCGTCCTCCTAAATCTAACAACAATTTTTTGAACGATCTTGCTACCTTCCTTACCAATCTATCTGTAATTACTCCAAATATAATTCTGCTAGGGGATTTTAATACACATCTGGACAATATCAATGTCCCTCTCACTAGAGACTTTTTATCTTGGCTGCAGAGTTTTGGATACCAGCAGCACACTGATGTTCCTACCCATTGTAAAGGACATATCTTGGACCTGATTTGCTGCTCTGGTGTTGTTCCTTTTGATCTTACAGCAGATGAACTCACTATAACCGACCACTTTCTCCTCTCATTCAACGCTAAACTTACCTTTTCTGTTCCTAAGCTTCCACGTCTCATAGCCTTTCATAACATTAAGAATATCAACTTAAATTTGCTGTCTTCTAGAACTGATTCGCAAATGGACTTTTATAATTTATCCACTCCCATAGAACTGGTCTCATATTATGACACTTGTCTTAATGGTATTCTTAATTCTCTGGCTCCGCTAAAAACCAGATGTTTCTTTTTCCTTTTCTGCCCCCTGGTTTACGCCTGAACTTCGGCTTCTGAAAGCTAAAGGCAGGCAACTTGAATGGTTGTTTAAAAAAACCAAACTCTTTGTCCACAAAGAGATGTATAAAAATCATCTACTCTATTACAAAGATTGTATAGCTCAAACCAAATCTAATTATTACACTCAGTTAATTACTTGTAATACAGGTAACACCAAGTCTTTGTTTTCTTTACTTAATAATGTTACACAACCTCCAGACTCTTTACCATCTCACCTTCACTCAACTGCCTTCTGTAATTCTCTTATGTCTTTTTTCAATGAGAAAATCCAAAAGATACATCAGTACCTTGGTCCAGATCCTCTCTGAATTTCTTCTGAACTACACTCACCTATTCACTCTTTCTCTTTTTTCCAGCTTCCCACTTCCTCTGAAATCTCAGATCTCATCTGCAAATCCAAGTCATCTACTTGTCCGCTGGACCCCCTGCCTACAGTTTTGGTTAAAGCCTGCCTCCCCTCTCTAGTCCCTCTTATTTCTGCCATCATTCACTCTTCTCTTACTACTGGTATTATTCCCTCATCTTTCAAAACTGCTGCTATAACCCCAATATTAAAAAAACCTGGTTGTGATCCTACTAATTTCAATAATTTTCACCCCATTTCTAATTTGCCCTTTATCTCCAAAATTCTTGAAAAAATAGTAGCTATCCAACTTCACACCCACTTGTCTTACAATAATCTATATGAGGTTCCAGTCTGGTTTTCGCCCCCTTCATAGTACAGAAACAGCACTTGTTAAAATTACTAATGACCTCCTTATGGCTGCTGATTCTGGTCTAATCACTATTCTCATCCTTCTTGATCTGAGTGCGCCTTTGATACTATTTGTCATACCACTCTCCTTAATAGATTATCTTTGATTGGCATTACTCACACTCCACTTGATTGGTTTAGATCTTACCTTTCAGGCCGCACTCAGTTCATACAGCTTAAAACTTTCACATCCCAACCCACCGCTGTTACTTCTGGTGTGCCCCAAGGCTCTGTCCTGGGGCCTCTTCTTTTTATTATTTACCTTCTTCCCCTTGGCAATTTTTTTGCAAATATAACATTAATTTTCACTGTTATGCTGATGACACCCAGCTCTACCTTGCTGGTAAACCCACCTCCTCTTTTCCACCACCCTCACTTATTGATTGCATTTCTGAAATTAAATCCTGGTTCTCTTCAAATTTTCTTAAATTAAACAGTGACAAAACTGAGGTTCTCCTCATTGGTTCAAAATCATCATTATCCAAAACCAATAATCTTTCTTTTATTATTGATAACTCTGTTGTTTCCCCATCATCTCAGGTCAAGAGTCTGGGTGTCATCCTCGACAGTACTCTATCTTTCCAATGTCACATTAATAACATCACCCGGTCTGCTTACTTCCGCTTACGTAATATTAATCGCATTCGTCTCTCCCTCACTCCTCATACCACTGCCATTCTTGTTCATAGTCTTGTCACTTCTCGGCTGGACTACTGCAATTCACTCCTCTTTGGTCTCCCTCATAAATCTCTTCATAAGCTTCAGTTAGTCCAGAATTCTGCAGCACGTAAGTAGTTATAGGCCGGGGGTTACTGTCAAAATCGCAATTAGAGCTGTCAATCATAATGATTAATGACTTTTAAGCGCCGCCCCTCTGACGTCACACCGGAAGTGCCGCCCCGCTGACGCAAGACCGGAAGTCCCGCCCGTCACCTCCTGATGACGCCACGCCGGAATTCCCCGCCTCCACGTGACCTCTCTCCGCCCCGTTGGCGCCGCCCCCGGTGTCGGATTGGTGTAAGGGCCTCCCGTCCCCTCCCGACCCCTCCTCGAACCCTCCCCTGGCCCCTGATTGGTTCCATAAACTGTCAAGGGTCCGTTTGATGGAGGCCTGACCGCTGTTTGAACCCGGATTGCACCTGCCGGGCGAAATAAACTGTCAACGGACCGTGTGATGGATGTCTGCCCCCTGTTTGAACCCGCTCCCACCCCACACCCACCTGCCTGCCCAGGAAACTGTCAAGGGCAGTTTGATGGATGTCTACCCCCTCCTTGAACTCCCCACCGCCCCCCTCTCCCGAAAGACAAGCCCGGGCAAGTGACAGCCTTTACCTCGACAAGCTCGGGCATGCCCGAGGCCTGTCCTGAACAGCTCAGACATGCCCGGGGGATGCCTCGGCCCCGCCCTTTCTCCGGCACAAGCCCAGACAGGCCCTGGGGTCTGTCCTGACCGGCTCAGAACAGCCTAAAGTCGCCCCAGCACCGACCCGAGGATGTTCCGTACCCTGATGTCCTCAAGGGACTGCCTCGGTCTCTGGGTCCGAGGCAGCACCTGACGGACGGCAGCCCCAGACCTCCCAGTCCCCCGATACTTACCGGCCAGTTCTGAAAAGGCCCTATAAAAAGCCAAGCATTTTGTTCTCATCTTGGCTTCAAAAACCTGCATTTTTCCAGCTCACACACACAGATAACAAACTGTCAGATCAAAGACACGGTCTGAGTCAGGCCGCATTTAACCATAGGCGCCCACACTGCCCGCCACTTCTGAAACTGAGCGGCGTAAAACAGCCGAGCGTTTTCTAAAGACTCTGACCGGGAAAAAAAAAAAAAAAAATGGAATCTAGGACCGAGGTCCCAGCCAAGCGTCGGCTCCGCGGGGTGAAAAGATGTTTGTTGCCCGAGTTTCTCAAAGCTGAAGCGTCAGACATGGAACGGACCAAGTCGTGTGAAACCAGGGTAGAACCAGACGGTGAGGATCAGGGAAACCCGACGCTAGTTTACGTCAAGCCCCGCCCTTTTACCCTAAATACTCCACCTGTTAGTCCCCGGATCCAGACGGATGATCAGACCTCCGCATTCTTTGA
>NW_024381217.1:0-16190 GCF_016835505.1 Polypterus senegalus | reverse complement strand
AAATTCCAAAGGAAACGACGAGAGGGATGCTGCAGTATGCTGCGTGCTCTTTGCTGTGAATGACCGCACATGGTAGTACTGCTCCGGTTGTAAGAAGCAATCAAACTCTGCACTTTTGCAGCCCTCTCTTGAGATTCCTTTGGAAAACTGGTGCGAAAAGTGTGGTGTTTCTCAACATGATGCCTCCGACATTGTAATCTTTAAATACTCAACGCACTCATTACAAATTAAACACATAGGTTTGGCGCTTGGATGTGCGGTAAAATAAACAAGTATTTGTCAGTCCAGGCAGTGTTAAACTTACACGGTTTTCATTGGCAATTTTACGCTTTCAGTGTTGAGAAAGACATATTGATAGTAATCTAAGCTACTACCGACCGCTCTGCATTGTTTGCGTGTTGCAGGCTACGTATATTAATGTAGGAATGCTCGTTTTGGGGACCACAGACATAATAAATACTTTATATTTATATTAATATAAAGTACTATTTATTTATATTAATATAATTAGGTGTAACGGTACACAAAATGTAATTTCGGTTCGGTTCACTTTCTTGAGGTACTTCGGTTCGGTTAATTTTCGTAAAAAGGCAGGAAAAAATGACTTTAAATGCTTTTATTTAAAAAAAAACAAACAATAGAATTTGTATTAATAAATTAAAGCGACCCATTTGGGTGATATTTCAAATAAATTAGACTCTGAGTTTTAAAACTATTGTAACAATTTAAATAAACAAGTAACAAATGTAAGCTTTGAACATGTAGCCGCAACTAGCCTGAATATGACAAATAAAAACTATTCAAGCTTAAAGTTTTGGCTAGAAAGATTAATTTATCCACATTTTCTGCAGATACACAGATCTGGTTGCAGTGACAATATCTCCAGCAGTGGAAGAAGACCCGTTCACTAGCAACAGAGGTAGCTGGAATACAGAGGTAACGCTTGAGTTTTGCTATGTGTGGGTATGTAGCCTCATTGCCTTCCATCAAAGAAGAGGATCAGCTTCAAGGGAAAGGCACCCTGAAGCTCTGTACTTACTGACCTCTTCTTGGTCCTGCTCCAAAAGGGTTGGTTTACTACTTCCCCCCTGTCTCTGGAAAAGTTCACCAAAAAGTTCAGTCATTACAGACTTCTTAGCTGGAGGTGATCTGGTGGATGATGCCTCTGGAGATGATAAAGATCCAGCTCCTATCTCTGTGGCATCCTCAGTCTGCAAAAGAAAAAGTAATGTTTTGGGGCTAATTAATAATGTAATTAAAATAAAAAAGGGTATTAGATCATAATTTAATACCTCTTTCTTCTTGGTTGTCATCATTTCTGTTATGATGTCGCTGAATATCTTCTGTCTCTCATCATCTTCTATGTGAGGCAAGGCTTTGAATCGGGGGTCCAGGGCTGTGCATTTGTGCAAAAAGTCATAGCAGACAGAGTATCTTTCTTCAGCTTCTTGTGACTGCTAGCTTGACCTCTCTCACAGCAGAACTGTCTTCTTGTTTTGGTGCCATAGAGTGGAGAACAGTAGTTTTCAAGGGGATTATCATGGACACAGACGCTCTGGATTCAGTGCTCATCAGGGTTGTGATTGTTTTTAGAGGTTTAAGTGCTTCAATCACTTCCTCTGCCATTGCCACTTCTTCGTCATTGAGTGTGTATATATCTTTGTTCTTGAGAGGTTTCTCAGTTAGTGCTGAATATATAGCTGCCTGCTGTTCAAGGTATCTCTGAAGCATGTCATAACTTGAATTCCATCGTGTGGGGACATCTTGAATGAGAGAATGCGTTGGAATATTCAGCATTTCTTGTTTGCTTTCCAGGATGGCTTGCTGTGGTGCTTTTGTGAAAAAATGTCACAATCTTTCTTACTTTTCCCAAAATCTAGATATCTGGTTGATGCTTGTTACTTTTTGAGAGGCTAGATTAATGGTGTGTGCAAAACAATCCAATCTGAGGGCCCAGTCCTGTCTTTTACAGCACTGACAATGTTTTAGCATTGTCTGTGGTTACAGAAATTGGTCCCAGGTCTCTCCAGCTTCCATTCATTCACAGCCTCCTTCAGGTGCTCTGCAAGATTTGTGCTAGTGTGCTGTTCATAAACAGGTCTCGCTTTGCAGAACGTGATTCCTCATCTCCCATTGTGGCGAAATGTAGTGGACAGTTACTGTTAAATAGCTCTCTGTTTGCGAGTGAAGTCCAACTATCTGTCGTAAGTGAAAGAGAGGGCACCCGCTGATAGTTCGCTGACGACTATCACTTCTAGTTTTCATAAAGTGCTGGTACAACTTTCTGACTAAAAGTGAGGACGTGATGGTATTTCGTAGCGAGGCTCAAGAACTTTAATCATATCTTAAAGCCAGCGCTTCCCAAAAACTGAATATGGACGTAATCCCGTAGCTATGAAGACTCCAATACCATGTGTTATTGCTTTGGCCGCCAGAGTTGCTCGCTAGATGTTGTTTAAAAGCTGAAGTTATGGTGTTACTGTTTGCACAAGCTAGTTTTTCTTGTAGAGGAAACATTCACAGATGGATGGTGCCGTTTTAAGTGTTAACATATTAGACGATGTTTCCTGCAGCGCACTGACTCGTGGTGGAACAATGTCGACAAACAACTTTGGATTTATCCACTTGCCGTTGTCCATTGGTAACTTTAACGGGAAGCCAAAGTGTTCCCAGACAGGAGAACGTGAATGAGCAGGGAGGTCTTCCAGCTCAGGGTTTTCGCATTTGCCATAACCCCATTTGTCACGTCTGTGAGCTACTGGCACGCCTCTCCTCATCCAGTGTCCGACACTCGAGGCATCCGTGGAAACTCACCCAAGACTTTAGTTCTGCTTGGAGTGCTTAGATCGCACTAGTAATAGATTTAATGAGAAAAATGCATAAAATATAACCGAAACGTAGCAAGTGGACCGAACTCGAACATGCAAACCGAACGGTTAAATACATCCATGTGAACCGTTACCCTAAATATAATATATATATATTTATATTAAATTATATTAAATAACAATTTATGAATAATATATATTAATTTATTATCTATGGGCGGAACCACGGCTGGGCCACTCGGAGGTTGATTCTGGCGCATTGGCCATGGGCTAATTGAATAGCCCTGCCTTAGGGTGTTGATTACTTTATGGATGGACATCTAGGACAACAATTTGGTTTAAAGTCTGGGAAAACATAGATTAAAGAGTTTGAGCAAAATTCATCCATCATATTGACAGCCAGCCAATCAGGTGCATGCAACAATCATGTGTTGTAAAACCACGCATGAAACTTTATCTATACTAATAAAAGGCAAAGCCCTCACTGACTCACTGACTGACTGACTCACCACTGACTCACTATCACTAATTCTACAAGTTCCGTAGATAGAAGGCTGAAATTTGGCAGGCTCATTCCTTACAGCTTACTTTTCAAAAGTTAAGCAGGTTTCATTTCGAAATTCTACACGAACGGTCATAACGGTCGATAACGGTCGACAACGTCTGCCATGTTGAACATTCTTATTTATTGCCCCATCTTCACGAAAATTGGGAGGCGGCTTCCCGCGCCCAACCAAAACCGATGTACGGACTTATTTCGTGGTATGACGCCATTGTCGCCGCCATATTGAATTTTCCAACGCCACCAATTTTCAAACTTCCTGTAGGTAGAAGGCTGACCCCATCTTCACGAAATTTGGGAGGTGCCTTCCGCGCTAGCCAAAACCGATGTAATGCTTATTGGTGGTATGACGCCATTGTCGGCGTCATTGAATTTTCCCCACGCCCCTAATTCTCCAACTTCCGTAGGTAGAAGGCTGAAATTTGGCAGGCCTATTCCTTACAGCTTACTTACAAAAGTTAAGCAGGTTTCATTTCGAAATTCTCACGCAGAACGGTCATAACGGTCAACAACGCCCGCCATATTGCATTTTCTTATTCATGGCCCCATCTTCACGAAATTTGGAGGCGGCTTCCCGCGCCTAACCAAAACCGATGTATGCGGCTTATTTCGGTGGTATGACGCCATTGTCGGCCGCCATATTGAATTTTCCAAACGTCCTTAATTCTCCACCTGCCTGTAGGTAGAAGGCTGAAAGTTGGCAGGCCCATTCTCACAGCTTACTTAAAAAGTTAAGCAGGTTTCACTTCGAAATTCTACGCCGAACGGTCATAACGGTCGACAACGTCCGCCATATTGAACTTTCTTATTCATGGCCCTATCTTCACGAAATTTGGTAGGCGGCTTCCCGCGCTAACGAAACCAATGTACACACTTATTTGGGTAGTATGACACCACTGTCAGCCGCCATATTGAACTTTCCAACGTCACTAATTCTCCAACTTCCTGTAGGTAGAAGGCTGAAATTTGGCAGGCTCATTCCTTACAGCTTACTTACAACAATTAAGCAGGTTTCATTTCGAAATTGTCCGCGTAACGGTCATAACGGTCAACAACGTCCGCCATGTTGAACTTTCTTATTTACGGCCCCATCTTCACGAAATTTGGTAGGTGGCTTCCTTAGCTAACCGAAACCAATGTACGTGCTTATTTCGTGGTATGACGCCACTGTCAGCGCCATATTGAATTTTCCAACATCACTACTTCTCCAAATTCCTGTATAGGTAGAAGGCTGAAATTTGCAAGGCTCATTCCTTACAGCTACTTACAAAAGTTAAGCAGGTTTCATTTCGAAATTTACGCAGAATGGTCATAACGGTCAACAACGTCCGCCATGTTGAACTTTTCTTATTTATGGCCCCATCTTCTCAAATTTGGGTAGGCGGCTTCCTCCATTAACTGAAACCAATGTACGATTATTTCGTAGTATGATGCCACTGTCGGCCGCCATATTGAACTTTTGAACAGTCTTTGTTACTTATGGGCCCATCTTCAAGAAATTTATCGATCAAAGAACTGTCACTTACCGAGTGGTTTCCATCCCCGGGAGATACCACCTACCTTTTCCATTCTCTTTGTTACATATTGCACGGTCATATCAGGCTCACTCTTGATATCCAGAGGAACATTCTGTCTTATGTATTGAATGACTGGAAAGGTTCAAGTGTGGACTGTTGACGGTACAGGAGATAATTATACTACACAGGAGCACTAGAAGAGTGAAATGCTTAAGCCCTTCACCTATGGTTCTGCATGTGAGTTGATGGCTGCCGCTGAATTGTTCGGTTGTCGCTTCAATGTACCGAAATGGCCAAATATTTTACACCTTTCGCAACCGCCAATGCCTCTTAAACTTTTTAGATTCACAGGTGACGATTTCAGTAGTGGACACTTTGATGTTTATGAATGTTTAAACTCTCAAAAGCTGGGTGTGATTTTATCGATGAAACCGGTTGTGTGCTTACAACGCTTGACAGATGCCAAATGTCACTTAACACAAAACCTGCAAATACTGTCGTAATTGAAACAAACCATGAAACTCAAACCGATTATGACAGCAATCCAAGCTGTGAGATTTGAGACAAGATTACTGTTCACATGGCAACTGTAAGTTCATGCTCAAGAGTAAGCTCAGCGCACAGCTTGGTCATAGTTACAACCGGAGGGCCGATCTGACAACATGTATACAAAGAGATCCTTAACAAATAATTATTGCATATTGTCCCACAGTTTAAAAAGGTTTAATTTTCTTCAATAAAATTTTAATGCAGTATTTCACCGCCAGCTGGGTATTTTGCTAGTAATTAATATTCTTCAATTTGAAAGCAGCAGTAGAAGAAGAAAACAGCAACGTAGAAGAGTGACGTCAGAAAGATAACAAAGACACTATGACCAGTTTTCATCCGATCCAGTTAACAGCATTTTCATGAACATCAATTACTAAATCAAACACCGCCGGGACATTTGTCCTTGTCATTTATTATTCCTGTAATAAATACCATGCTGCTTTTAACTTTCTATGCTTTGTCTTAATGTCTTTAGAGGACTGAGTAATAAGTTAGATTTTTTTTGAGCACCTGGGAAAGCCGGAGATTTGCCATTATCTCTGTGCTACGAGGTTTATTAAGGCATGAGGAGTCCACTCAATAGTAGAGAACAGTACAAGTAAGGCATTCTTGGCTGATAAATGCCCTATAGTCAAGGACGCTGAGCCTTTGTATGTTTAAATGTATCTTGTAGACCAAAAGTAATATTTAGGTCTAATATATCATTAAAACATTGTATGTTGTCGTGCCAATAATAAGTAAGTCTCTTGAAGTGCTGGAAAAGTGACAGGTTGTGTTGTTCCTAAAGCACTTGTGTGGTTAAAGTGCTAAAGGTTAATAAGCGTATGTATGTCATTTATGGAGCACCATTGTGGTTAAGTTCTGTGTGTATGCGATAGCCATGTATGTGTGCTCATCTAAAGTGCAACAGTAGACCAACCCGAGCAACGAACTTGATGAGTACACTTACCCTTGAGAAAACAGGTAAAGGGTAATTAGAGGAAATACTCAATAATACAGATATGCTAATGCCCACCTGAGAGAGTAACCAACTATGATAATACAGATATGCCAATGCCCATCTGAGAGAGTAACCAGGAAGCAAACAGCCTTTTTTCTATGTAGGTGTGGAATGTGCTGTATCAGCATGTGCTCCAAACTTTTCTCTGTCTCTCTCTATTGTGCCTACGTGACCACACTCGGTAATACCCAAAATATTACGGTGATGTTTGCACTGATTTGTTTTTTGTATCTCACACGTGATACACCTTTTTTGTAAGAGCATTCTTATCTACGATGGACCGTGATCAGAAGAAAAGGGAAGCTGGTTTTAAATTAAACCTAGTTGAAGTAGCAAATGAAATTGGTAACTGCTCAGCTGCAACCACAATTGATGTGTCTGTGAAACTGATGCGAGATTGGAGGAGGCAAAAAATAAATACATAAGTGTCGATTTTGAACGGGTGTATAAGTGGGTCTAAATTTATGATCAATTTTTCTGTTTTCAAGACCGACTTATACGGAGCATATAAGGTAATTGAGTGTGAACTGAGCGTATCCCTCGATATTCTCCACCAGACAAACCAATGCCTCTTCTGGAAAATTAGTTTTTTCTTACTTTTCTTCAGGATTTTATTCTGAGATTCCTTCTCAAATCTTATGCATGCATGAATAGCAAACTAAGCCAAATGAAACGCTCCCTACTTCTTACTTTGCTAATGGCAGGTGGCTATAGAGACGAGACGTTCGGCTAGATTGACAGGTGTGCTCACGTCCTCCAGTAGGCCTGAACTGGAGGTGCACTTAACTGGTCGCCAGCATCCCACTACAGGGACCTGCTAAAGCCAAAGTTAGAAATCCTGTGTTCACCACACTTCAACAGTGCTTGAAAGTTATTTCACGCTACCTTTGGAATTTTAGCTTTAAAGTGGTAACACTGCAGGCAGATTATCACATCCAGCTGCTGGTCTTGTTGCATCTGGACTACTGCAACTCATTTCTGGCAGGAGTAGCACATAGCCATCCAGCGGTTGCAGATGGTCCAGAATTCAGCGCTGGTCTTGTATTAACCAGCCGAGATGCTACACTGGCTCCCTGTAACAGCAAGTTAAATTCAAATCATTAAGTTCAAAATGATGTTTGCCTACAGAGTGATCAGTGGGTTAGTACCTGAGCATATGGAGACACTGCTGAAGTCCTAAACTCCTTCTCGCCCACTCAGATCTGCCAGGAACAGCGCCTGGTGATGCCACCTCTGTGTGGTATCAAGTCTCAATCCTGACTCTTCTCCTGTGTAGTTCACAGTTGGTGGACTAAGCTGCTCACCTCCATCCGAACTGCTGACTTTCCTCAATGCATTTAAGAAGAAACTATTCTGTGAAAATCTATCAAATTGATTGGAAAAACAGTGATCTTTTACATTGCTAGTTAATTTTTTGTTAGATTAAGTTTAACTGCTTTGTCCATTGTAACCTATGATTGCAATTTTCGTAGTTATTACATCTTTTCACTTGTGACAGTCAACTTTTGTGGCCTGTCTTACTACACTTGCTGAACAAACAGGCCCTGGCCTAATGTTACTCGATGATGTTAGCTCTTTTGTAAGTCACTCTAGATAAAAGCATCTGCCAAGGTAGTAAATGTACATGTAAGTGGAAGAATGAAAGACTAGGAATGGAAGATGCAGAACAAGGATCAGGAGTTTATTGCGAGGATGGGAAAAATCAGCTTGGTGACGAAATGTGACAGTGGATTGATTTTAAAAGTAAAGAGGTGGACTGTGACAATAAAAAATGTCATTTAATTAAGCCATCGGTCAGTGTGGACAGTTCGTAATTCTAGAAGTCTATTTTTAATTCCTATAGATTCTCTTCAACCAGATGAGCACTTTACATTTGAGTCTTGTCAGCCCTGATTGGTTCTTGTTAATTGTCTTTGTTGTGCTCTGTCCCCAGTCCTGTTAGACACCACAGATTTCTCACTGTTTTCTTTGCTCTCCTTTCAGATTTCTGTCCACTCACTGGACATCAACACGGCATACAGAGACCTCCATCTGTCTGAAGGGTATAAGTTGGTGAGACATGAGAGGACAGAGGCCGAATATCCTGATCATCCTGACAGATTTGACTACTGGGAACAAGTTCTGTGCAGAGAGGCTCTGACTGGAACTCGCTGTTACTGGGAGGTGGAGTGTGATGGAGACTTCATGAAGATTGGAGTCGCAAAAAAGGACTGGCAGGAAAGGACAGGGTGTGGAGTGCAGCCTTGAGAAAATGACAAGTCTTGGTGTTTGCAGTGGTTTGATTTCAATTATTCTGTGTGTCACAATAACAAGCATACTGATATCAGCACCCCCTACAGCGACAGAGTAGGTGTGTATCTGGACTGGCCTGCTGGCTCTCTGTCATTTTATAGCGCTCTCACACACAATGACCCTCCTGCACAGGTTCAACACCACCTTCACTGAGCCGCTTTATGCAGGATTTGGAGTTGATTATACCTGCAGTGTAGCAATATGCCATCTGACCCATCTGACCACTGACCAGCACCCTCCACAGGTCACTTGATGTCCCCCACAAGCACAGGTCCTCTTTGTATTATAGTTTGGGGTCAAAATCAATTTTGCTGGATAGATGCAGGGTAACGCCTCAGTGACTGAATTTGGGGATGAGAATGCAATGCGAGTGTGGCTGTCAGGGTCTCCATTATTATTGGCTTTGAGTAGGCAATCAGGTGCTCATAGTGAGGGGCGGTGAGCTACAAATCCCAGTCTGACCATCAGGGGTCACTATTGATTTACAGCCACATGTCCTTTAGGCTGACACAGTAGTAACTGCTGTGCCCCTAAGTGTCATTTAAGATGGACAGGCATATAGTCTGCTGGAGCAGCACTACTGAAAGGCACTATATAGACTAAGTATCAAGAAGTCTTGAATAGTGGCTATATTTAGGAACACAGAGTGACAGATGTGACTAGAGTCTTGTCCTCTCACTAGATATTTTGCTCCCTCCATCATTCACTCAGGGTTGATGACTTCTGAACGATCAAGTGATTGTCTGAAGACTAGGACTTACCGGTCAGTCAGATATCGGCCATACTCACAGAGTCAGTGTTTTACTGAGTCACCTGTTGTCACCTTAGACATTGAACTTCACCTACCTCTTTTCCCAGATTTGTCACTACTGGTATCATGGAAACTCTTGACACCATCAAAAATGAATTCTGATCAGCTGACACACACTTGTGGGGCTTTGCAGTGGACTGGCACCATCCAGTGCTGGGCCCTGCCATGTCGCAATCTGATATACTGTAGAAAAGCAGATAAAGAGAAGGGATGGACAGAAGAGGTCACTGATGGCTCAATCGCCAAAATACCCTCTTGTGGCACTTTTAAAGTTTATGCAGAAAATTAGATAGATAGATAGATAGATAGATAGATAGATAGATAGATAGATAGATAGATAGATAGATAGATAGATAGATAGATGAATAGATTGAACTTTATTTAGATTGAAATTAGGCTTTTACAGAAAATAATTATTTAAAGTAAGCTTATATTATAACATACAAGAAACCCTTTCAAATACAGTATATCCACTAAGGCATTGTAAGATATAAAGGAGCCTCTGTCATGTTTTTGACACACTTGCTGAATAATTTGTTGGCTGAATTAACTCTAGTGTCGTGTGAAGAGCAGGAACCTAAAACCTCAAAGCATTTAATGAATATTCTTGAGAACACAAACATGAAATTAGAACTGGAGCAAAATCAGATGTTTGGCAACTTCATGGAAGAGATTGAGGGTTCACTGCAGTGCAATGGTCTAGTTGACACTCACCATATTAAACATTTGGTGGAAAAAGTATAATGTGTACTATAAATATGAATAAATTAAAAACACAAAAATAAAAATTGAACAGATGCACTTATTGCTTGCTAACATCAATTCATTTTTACATTAATGAGAGCCCAAAGGATGAAACAATCACACTCACATGACTTTCAGAGCTGTGACATTCTTACGTAGTTAAGATGTTCCTACTAGTGGCCACTTTCCATATTACACCTGAAAAAGCTTACAAAATAAAGATTTGATTGCACTGCATAAATAATTCAATCAACATTTTCATATTCTTTAGTAATGGAAAAGAAGGATGGGGAGAAAAGTCCTTGCTCTTTCCTATCTTGTCATGAATTGCTGAAGCAGAAATAATTGCCATTTAATAAATCAGAGCACAAGCACATAAACACTCATTTTAAGACCACCATTCTCTGCCCCATAATGCTACTGACACACCACAGGGCTGACGAGAACAAGATACACCTCCCCGGAGACCGTGTGCCCAGTTGGCAAAGTCTTTTTTGTAAGTTCTAATATATAAAATTATTTCGGAAAATTTTTAACTGATAATTACGGGACTGTCGGGCAGAATGTCCTTTTTTGGTGGGGAAAGGAAGACCAATTTTTTGGGGGAAGATAAAAAAAATTTAGAAATACTGTAAGGAAAAATTTTATAACTGTTCTTTTTTTGAAAAAGCTTCAAAAATTTACACACCTTTAATGCGGGTTTTTGGGGAAGAGATGACACAACCATCTTCCTATTTTGGCAGTCTTCCAAAAAAATGAAATGGGGAAATTACAAAAATTCTAGAAAAAAAAATCACAAATTCAAACAAATCTTCCATTTAAACCCATGACCTGACTGAAATCAAATGCTTTCCAGGGGAATGTAGAGAGATACAAAAAAAAAGGTTATTATTTTAAATCAACATTTACATCTAACTACTGGCAGAGGTCCTCCATACCCCGGGGAGCAGTCCAGGCTGTCAGTTGTTTTGGGATTCGATCATTTGAAGAGGTGATTAGAAAAGGGAGATATCGTGTGTTTTTTTTTATACAAAAACATTTTTAAATTTTTAAAATTCCCTTTTTTCTGTGGTTTTTTCCAGCTACCTATTATTTTAAGAGGCAATTTTCCTACAGATAAAATTTTTTGTCAAAATTATTTATATTATATTAATATATATTAAAACAAAGGAAGGAATTTTGAGATGGAATATCATTGTAGAACTGGATTAATAATTTTTAATTTGAAAATGTCCATTAATTTTACCAACGGAAAAAAGAATTACTTAACCAAAATTTATATTTTCATCACTTTTTATGATAATGATATTCTTTTCAGATTACAAGAGAAATTATTAGTAAAAAAAGGTAGAGAAAAGTGAACATCAGAAAAATACCCTTCTAGAACTTTTAAATAAACAAATAATTTAAAAAGGAGTGACTTTGGTTTGCAAGAGACCACAGAACCATTACAAATATTTTAGAACATTGAGGATGTTTTACTGTTGTGGTATGAAAATTTACGCTCTTCCAAAAAAGCTTAGTAAAAACTATCCATTCATCCTTTTTCCCCCCCGTGAACCAACACACGGTCACGGGGTCGGAGCCAGTCCCAGCCAACACAGGGCAAAGGGGGAACCCAACCGGGGCGGGGGTGCCAACCCACTGAGGACACACACCCCCACCAACAAAAAAAGGGGGCCAAATTTTGAATCCCAATCCACCAACCTGAAAGTTTTTGGTTTGTGGGGGGAAAACCGAGCCCCGGGGGAAAACCCCACGAGACACGGGAGAACATGCAACCCAAGGGGGGCAGCGCACCACTGCGCCACCGGCCTTTATGAAAACTATTAGGACACATTTTTGGTTTATTTCAAACAGCAGCATCACTGGGAACAAAATAACAGAGAAAAAAACAGCCCCTGAAATGCAAATTTTTGGGAGATTTGGGCTGAGGTTCCGAGTGAATGAAAAAAGGAACAAAGATAAAAAAAAGAACAATTTTGAACGGGGGGACTGAAAGTTGAAAAAAGATCAAGAACAAAGAACTTGAACCAGATGGAGAGGCGGGGAGTGACTGGGCAGTGGGAACGGAGGGCAGAGACTGGTGGACCCCGGGGCCGGGGAAGAGACTGGGTGGTACTGGTGCTGGGGCAGGAGGAAGAGGCGGGATGGGACCGGCCTTGGCATGGGGGGGCAGAGAGAAATTTTAGACCTTGCCAAACTGACAAGTGCCTGAGGAACTGATTAATGAACTACGTTTTCGACAATAAAGCAATGGTAGTGGCCTGATTCGGGCGCAGTGAACACTTGTATATTTTAAAACCGAAAAAGAAAAGAAAAAAGGGTTATATTCAGAATTTTTTTGCTAAACTTTTAAAACTTAACAAAGAAATTAGATAATCCAAATTTTTAAGAGTTAAAACAAGCAAACCTGTCCATTATTCTTTAAACAGAACAAACTAATTAAAGATTCGCTAGCAAAAAATGTATAAAAATATACTATATGTTGCCTGTCAATTGTAGGCAATGTAACCAATTACATTTTAAAAATTTAAAGTTTTTTGGGGTATGATTGTCATATTCTACAAATATTTTAAAAGAAAAATTTTTAAACACAGTCATGAATTAATCAAAATTATTCAAAGTTTTGTTTTTTAAAAAGGGTTAAAAAAACAAGTATACTATTTTGTCAAATAAACCATTTTTTAAGGTGAATATCAGCTGCATTAAATTGTATTAAAAATGTCAATTAATCAAATTTTGTTTAAGATATATTCTAGAACACTTACATACCCCCGGGAAAAACTACTGTCCTTTGGTTTTTAAGTGGTGATGATGCCGATGATCTGATCTTTTATAGCAAAAAAGACGAAACTCCTGAGGACCAAAACAACTGTAGGTTCCTCTGTGGTCTTTAAATACTTATGTGTCTCAGAATATAAAAAGAAAAAAGTTCATAAAAATGACAAACATGCACGAGGACAATCATTTACCCTTTTTTTTTCAATTGAAAAATTTAAAAGCAGTATTTTGAAGAATGCAGGAGAGGGGGGTGAAACATTTAATATTGTTTTTAAAAAAAACTGTACTATCATTGAAAGAACTTTATAAAAAAAAAAAAAAAAAAAAAAAAAAAAAAAAATAACAACAACATATTCTATCCCTGTTCTTTTTCTCATTATTTTCCCCAACTAATTTGAACTATTTGAACAGAAGGAAATTGAATATTGATTACACTTTCCCTTTGTTTGTAGACTTTTTTAAAATGTTCAGTTATGACTGAAAAATATATACAGAACTATGAAAAAAATCATCTAAAGGGCCTAAGTATATTCAAACTTCGATACCAAATTACTATAATTGAAAACCAGTATATCCACTATTAACTGTGTTTTCTTAAAAAATATGCAAACAAGAAGCCAAAAAATTATCTTATAATGGTAATTCTGTATTGCTTTTTTGAAATATATTTTTGATTCAAAATACCAGGGTTCTTTATTTTTGTTTTTTGATTAACTTGATAACGGATATACAGGGCAAATGGTTTATTTGGGAAAATTTTAAACAATCAGTCACTTTTTTTGAACAGTCCCAAACGCGCTTTTGGGAATTATACAACAACAATTGTATATTATAACAATTTTTTAAAAATTATTACGTTTAATCAGACCACCAGAATCAGTATTCCAAGCCCTGTAATAACTAGCACAAAACCATCCTGTTTGTTGTTTTTTTAAACTTTTTGAGCGCTTAGTACGCAACGGGAAACCGAAAGTTGATTCAACATCTTTATTACACTGTGGGAACCCACCCAGCATAAAAATTACCAATACAATAAACTGCAACAAATCACGACTTAATTTCCAAAAAAACTCTTTTTTTCTTTTCCCAAAAACTTTGAAAGAAAATTCTGTCCACCACCCTCCGGACTCCAAAAAAAAAGATGACGCCCCCCAAACTGACATCAGAGGCGCCCGGGCAGTGCGGGGGCCTGGATAAAGGGCGCCCGTTCAAATTTTAGGTATTGCAGGCGCAGCCAGACCTTCTCCATCAGGGGTCCGGACCCCCTACCCCCAGCACCACAGGATTCCCAGGACGGGGAACGCCCTTTTTCCCAAATCCACAAACACATGTAGACTGGGGAACCCATGCACCCTCCGGACTCGCAAGGGTGTAGAGTGGTCCACTCTTCCGTAACCAGGACGAAAACCACACTGTACCTCCTGAATCCGAGGTTCGACTCATCCAATGGACCCTCCTCTCCAGAACCCCCAAATAGACTTCTTTCCAGGGAGGCTGAGGAGTGTGATCCTTTTAAAGAGGGGAACCAATACCCCCGGTCTGCCAATCCAGAGGCACTGTTCGATAATCCATGCTATGTTGCAGACGTGTCAACCAAGACAGTCCTACAACATCCAGAGCCTTAAAGAACTCCGGGCGTATCTCATCCACCCCCGGGGCCCTGCCACCAAGGAGTTTTTGACCACCTTGTGACTTCAGTCCCAGAGATGGAGAGCCCATTTCAGAGTCCCAGGCTCTGCTTCCTCATTGAAGGTAAGCTAGTGGATTGAGGAGGTCTTCAAGTACTCCCCCACCCCCCACAACGTCCCGAGTCGAGGTCAGTAGCACCATCCCCACCATATATGGTGCTGACACTGCACTGCTCAAGGCCAAGGCAGAGGGAGGCCACCTTCTCATCCACTGGGTAATCCCAATGCACAGCCTCCAACTCAGGGGGCACAAGTATGCCCACACCTGCTCTGCACCTCTCACCGGGGCAACCCAGAGTGGTAGAGAGTCCAGCCCTCTCAAGGAGATTGGTTCCAGAGTCCAAGCCAAGGCCGAGGAGAGTCCGACTATATCTAGCCAAGAGCCAGTTTCTGTAGCTAAGGATCAGACCGCCAAGTCCTCGCCTCGCCACCACCCAACTCACACTGCACCCAACCTCCTTGGCCCCTTCCATAGGTGGTGGCCCATGGGAAGAGGGACCCACGTTCTCTTCGGCTGTGCCTGGCCAAGCCCCCATGTGCAGGCTCAGCCACCAGGCGCCGCATCGAGCCCCACCTCCAGGCCTGGCTCCAGGGGCTCCGTGACCCGGCCCGCAAGGAAAACGCGTCCAGGTTTTTGTTCTTCATCAGAGGTTTGTTGAACCGCTTTGTCTCATCCTCACCTAGACCAGTTTGCCTGGTGGCTCAAAGCATAAGCCCCGACAAATATAGCTCCTAGGATCATTGGGATAACAAACTCCACCATGTATAAGGTGACGGTTCAAGGAGGGGTATATACTTTTTAATAATGCTTAGGTATTTTTTAAATTTAAAACTTTGTTAATAATGCTTAGGTATTTTTGAGTCAGATGGTCTAAAATGAGCTTAAGTATTCGCCCCCAAATTTTTTTTGAATTCTTAGTTAACTTGAAAATATTTTTAAAAGTAATTGACATTTGATATTTGTTAAATTTGTTCATTTGATAACTTATAATTAAATAGCCTGATCATATCTCAAATTTTGTATGTGCTGTAAGTGTTGTGCCTTGGTGGTCCTTCTTAAACTTTACTTTGTGCCACTGTATACTGCAATGCAGTGTAAAGAATGGTTTGACAATAAACCGCTTTTAAATTGACTTCGAAGATATTCCTACTGCTTATTGATGATATTAATAACATTGTAAAAGTGAAATTAATGTATCTTATTTTGAAGACTATGAGGTGTGTAACAAAATGTTGATATTACCTGGATAGTTTTTTTTGGTTCCTTCCAACTCCAAATAAAACTACAGATACACAGGTAACTCAACGTGGGTTTTTTACTCCCCTTTTTAATTTTGTGTACACAAGGTGAGCACACAAATTTCTTTTATGTAAATTAAGATATTAACATTCTAATTAAAAACAAGAATAACATT
>NW_024381216.1:0-4915 GCF_016835505.1 Polypterus senegalus | reverse complement strand
CCCACCCTGGATAACCTTTCAGGTAACTACTTATATATATATATATATATATATATATATATATATATATATATATATATATATATATATATATTTATATAATATGCCTGGCAAGGGCGCCCTCCCCCAGCCAGGGAGCCTTCCACAGCATGGCGGCCTCAGCCTGGGCCTCATGGACTTTAGTTTGTATACCAGCCTGGATACCTTAACACAAGGAGTCGCGTGGCAGGCTCGAGACCATATGTCCCATAACCGAAGTGCTCCTGGTCAGTGAAAGGAAGGAATGATGACTTCAGGTTGAAAAGGTTCCGGGACCCAAAGTGATAGAAAGTCACATGGACTGAGGAAAACACTCCGGGTCTAGGACTATAAGGACTGTGGGAAATCCCGGGCGGACGAGCTGAGTTGGGAGGCAGGGTTGCTAGCGCCTGGGAGGAGGATTGTTTTGTGATTGTTTATTGTTGTGGGAGCCTCCGGCGCCCCAAATTCTTTCCTCCAGCATTTCCCGGGGCCCACGGGCCTACAGGGTGGAGCTTCCATGCCCTGTACCCGTGGCGCCTAAAAGCAACCAGGAAGGTGACCCCAAGGGACCCAGGGTGGGCTCGACCCTTTCCCGGTCCCTCACGGCGCCCCGGGCCGGGTCGTTGCCCTGGATCCTGACAATGTACATAATGTATGTATATTATATACTATATTTTAAATGTATATATATGTTTATAGTGTGTGTGAATGTATATATATTCAGTATATATATATATATATACTGATATATATATATATATCACAGTGACACCATAACAGTGACAAAAACAATTACATTGACAATCATGTTCGTTATTTTCAAAATGTTTTTTTCTTTTCATTATTCTTTAACCTTTACTTCCGCTCAACCGGGTATTTTCTAGTATATAAATATAACAAGGTGATACTCAGAGGTCTCTATAACGTGACGACTCTTTCAGTTGTATTTCCAATTGTCAGTGCGAAAAAGTTTTCTAACATTGGTGTGAAAATTTATTTTCCCAAACGTATTTCCAGGGTGCCTTTTTGTTCTCGATGAAGAGCTGATTTTAACACAACAGATGGCGTCCGCTTTATTTGCTCTCTTCATTCATCTGAATACCTCTGTCGATATCTTCTTAGATTTTCTTTTTCTTACTGAAAAGAGTTCAGTAACTGAAATGCTTGTCCTTACATTTTTGCTTCAAAACTTTATTCTTCTTTTTGCCACTGCTGCCTTCTTCTGGTGACGCGGATATAAAGCCTGCACTGTTGCATTGCTCGACTGTCTTTGTGTCCCTTGCATTTAGGACATCAGAAAAATCAGACGAGAACAGGTTTTCCCGGCCGAAATCTCAATCAGTCCATTTATTTCACTTTGATTTTGGCTGAGGACAGTTGCAAAATGTATTAGAGTATTAAGTCTTTGGTGGCTTTCTGTACTAAGATTAGTATTGGATCGTAACAGTTTGCAGTTATGGAAGTTTAATATAATTATATTATAAATTTTCAATATTGAAATCATTTTTCAGAAGCAATTACAAAACATTTATTTCTATTGCGTTTTCATATAAATTATGAATTCAAAGTGTTTACTAGATGAAGGAGAAAAAAAAATACATACAAGATTAGGCAATGCTAATTAAAAAAGAATAAAGTAAGGTCTGATGGCTAGGGAGGACAGAAAAAAAAACAAAACATAAAACTCCAAACGGCTGGAGAAAAAATTCAAAATCTGAGGGGTTCTGAAAGGCCACAAGACCACCTTTGCAGACCCGCTGGGCATTCTACTAACTAAAAGATCTCAACAGTCCTCATGGTTCAGGGTTCACATGGAAGGACTTGATGATGACAGTCATGTGGACCTCTGACCTTCAGTCCATCAATGTAGGAAATCCCCGGTGCCCTGATTGGTGGTGGTGGTGCCAATCACCACCCAAAAAACAGAAAAGAACAGCAGAGAAGTAGGGGGTTAGTATGGATTGTGGAGTGTAATAAGAAGATAAGTTTAATGTCACTGTGCTCTGTACAATAATATTTATAATCCACTACATGCTGAGCCAGGCAAAGTGAGAGTACACAGGGACTCTCAGCATTTAGAACTGATAGGCAAGCATTTGAAGAGAAGGTGCAGCTACGAAAACAGGCATTGTACTATTTCTGTATGTTAGAGATGAAATGGAATCCTCCTTCCCTTGTTTGGAACCCTAAGTAAGGCTGCACATGGAGAGAGACAGTATAAAAGACATGGACAGCAGCCAAATACTTTGAAGCCGATGGACAGATGGTGATAATGTCATCCATTATCCAACCCGCTATATCCTAACTACAGGGTCACGTGGGTCGCTGGAGCCAATCCCAGCCAACACAGAGCACAAGGCAGAAACAAACCCGCGGTCGCATGCCCCAAACTTGACGCATACAATTTAGGATTGGCAGTGCATTTAACCTGCATGTTTTTTGACTGTGGAGGAAACCATGCAAACTGATGCAGGGAGGACCTGCGACGTGAACCCTGGTCTCCTTACTACAAGGCAATGACTACCCATCTCGCCACGTGCCTCTGATAACATCATCCGTTCTTAAAATCCATTCAACGCGAGTGACAAAAATGACAAACTATACACAAAGTGTCATGGCTTCCTCATCTGTAATGTCCCGTAATTTGTCAATAAAAAGCTAAGTTATTTTCTCTTGTGATTTTTACCACCATATCACTATGGGAGGATATTGCCTTTTACATTGTATCTATATAGTTTTCGGTTACTTACAATGTTGGAATTATAAAAGAACTTATTCCAACTAGGGATCTATCGCCCCCTAAAAGGAACATGGAGCCATGATAATAATGAGCATATACAGAATATCAGGGTTACACAAAAATGAAGCTTTGAGAAAGCCATGTTACAATAATGACTTTTCAGCAGTTTGTTAAAGTGCTCCACCGTGTTAGTCTGGCAAATTTCTATCGGTCAGCTATTCCAGATTTTAGGTGCATAACAGCAGAAGGCCACCCGCCTCACCTCTTCTTGTAAGTTTAGCTCTTGGAATTCTAAGAGACACTCATTTGAAGATCTAAGGTTACGATTTGGAGTGTAAGGTGAGGGGCATTCTGAAATATAGCATGGAGCAGATTATTTAGGCTATAGAAACCATAAGCAGTATTTTAAAGTCAATTCTAAATGACACAGGAAACCAATATAATGACATCAGAACTGGGAGATGTGCTCAGATTTTCTTTTCCTTAAGATGCTGGAGCTGCATTCCACTCGTTGAATTGACTGATGTCTTTTCTCGGTGGTCCTGAGAGGAGTGCGTTACAATAATCTAGTGGAGCTGAAAACAAAGCGAACTCATTTTCAGCATCTAACTTTTGCTGTAATTCTTAAGTGAAAAAATGTTGTCCTAGTGATCTGATTAATATGTGATTTAAAATACAGGTCAGAGTCAATAAAGAATACATATTTTATACCTGCATTTTAAAAGGTAGGAGGGTGATGTTGCATGAGTAAAACCAAGGTTCAAGTCAGGAATGAGTTTAACTTTCATCATACTACTATAAAGTGCTCCCCAGCCAGCTCTGTCTATTCTAGTACAAGGACAGAGGGGCAGCAAACCTTGACTGACTGTGTCCAAAGTGACATTTACTTTGCACATTTTAGGGCAGGCTAACACAACTGTGTTCACACATTTTGGATGGCTATCCATCCATCCATCCATTTTCCAACCGCTGAATCCGAATACAGGGTCACGGGGTCTGCTGGAGATTTTGATGGCTATGCTCTAAAATTAACATTTTTAGAATAAATGGGTGAGAGGAACATCCAAGACAAGCTCGTGTAGACAAGTGACAAGGGCAAGAACCATGCTATAAAAAGAACTAAGATCCATGAAGTCGAGGGGTACCAGTTGCTTCATCGATGGCATAAAGAATCATACATAGCAGCCCAGGCTCACTCAGCCTGGATTCAGAAAGTATTCAGACTCTGTCACTTTCTGCACACTTTATCCTTTAAGAGATTTAATTTTAAATGGATTAATTTGTCATTTTAATATCAATCGATACTCAATATCCCATAATAACAAAGTGAAGTGCTTAGAAATTTTGGCAAATTTATTAAAAACACTACTTTGTTGGAAGCCCTTGGAAGCATATTATAGCTTTGAGTCATCTTGGTAAGTCTCTGTGAGCTTTGCACGCCTGGCTTTGGGCAGCTTATCTAATTCTTCCTGGCAGATCCTCTCAAGCTCCATTACTTTGGATGGAAACATCTGTAAAATGCCATCCTGGGTCTCCAAAGATGTTTTATGGGGTTTAAGTCTTTGCCTGGATCACTCCAGAACAATCAGAGATATGAACCAAAAGCCACTACAACATTGTTCTTTGCTACTGGTGTCACAGAAAAAAAAAATCTCTATCTTGAAAGGAGGCAGATACAGAGTCTTGTCGAGAATGCAGAACAATCATGCCACCTAATGACATATACAGTCAACATTAAAATTTACCATCACTGTAATTGGTACAGGCTGTGCCATCTTCTACCATGAAAGGCTTTCATATCAGACACCATCAAAATTTCTTGGCCCTTTTTCCACTGTGGCACTGTATTCACTACCTTTTCAACAAATTGATTGATTTCTTTTGTACAATACAATATACTGTATGATGGCATCACTCTTATCCTTTTATGTCTTTAATGTGTTGAGGTAAAGAACATTTTAGAATTACCAGAAATGTTTCGAATATTTTGAAATGTGAACCACTGTAACTAATATTTAAATCTGAATCAAAAACGAGGTCACCTACCTCAGTCCTGAACATTAGAACAATTGTAACAGTGGCGTGTGGGTTGCGCATGCTCCCATCTTGCTTCGGGAGCCTGACCCCACGTCGGTAATGTACTGATGAGCCGGC
>NW_024381215.1:0-10749 GCF_016835505.1 Polypterus senegalus | reverse complement strand
GGAATGGCCAATATCTCAATGACTATTGCAATGAGTAATGGTGGTAAGGCATCCTTGTTGAGTCCCACATTCTACTGTACAGTCAACCCTCGTTTATCGCGGTTAATCCGTTCCAGACCATATGTTTGTATGGTTATTTTTATACATTTTAAGCCCTTATAAAACTCTCCCACACTGTTAACATTATTAGAGCCCTCTAGACATGAAATAACACCCTTTAATCAAACGTTTAAACTGTGCTTCATTACAAGACAGAGATGGCAGTTCTTTCTCACAATTAAAAGAATGCAAACATATCTTATCTTCAAAGGAGCAGCACTCGCTAAGAAAAGCAAACAATCAAAAATCAATACGCACTTTTAAGTATACAGAAGCACCACGATAAAGCTGCATTTTGTAGAGGAGCCGCCCTATCTTCTAGGCAAACAGCCACTGTGTAAACAGCCCTCTGCTCACACCCTCTGTCAGGCAGAGAGAGACAGCGAAGCAACAAAACATGCGCCACGCGGGAAGCATATCGTTTAGCATTGAGGAGTTTTAGTTAATATGTAATACATGCTCTGATTGGGTAGCTTCTAAGCCATCCGCCAATAGCGTCTCTTGTATGAAATCAACTGGGCAATCAAACTGAGGAAGCATGTAACCTAAATTAAAAGACCCATTGTCCGCAGAAAGCGCTAACCAGCTTAAAAATCTGTGATATATATTTAGATGTGCTTACATTTAAAATCCATGATAGAGTGAAGCCACGAAAGTCGGTTGATATAGCGAGGGATTACTGTACTTCGAAGTAGTTTTAATAATGTTGTTAATACAAACATAAGATTCTGGACTGGTATAAAGTAGTTTGATCCATGCAAACCCAAATTTATGCAATCTGGTGAATAAGTAGTCCCATTTAACCATGCCAAATGCTTTTTCTGCATCCAAAGATAATAAGATCTTGGGTGTGTTAGATTTTATGGGTGAGTATATAACATTATATAGACATCAAAGAATAGAAGCTGCAGTATCTGCCTTTAATAAATCCGGTTTGGTCTTGTGATATTACAACAGGAAGCATTTTCTCAATCCTTTTAATTAAAACTGAGAGTATCTTCACATCTTTACTCAGAAGTGACATAGGTCTGCATGATGCACATTGCATCCTTTTTTTTCTTTGGAAAAATGGTAATCAATGTTTGGAGAAAAGTTAGGGATATAACGTTGTCGCTCTCTAGCTTCTATAAATGTTGCAAATAGTTGTAGAGCCAACTTATTTTAAAAAAATTGTATACAATTCCACTGGGTATCCATCAGGAATATTTGTGAAAACTAAACAAAATCGAACATTCAATCGATATATACAAAGTCATTATAACCAAGAGCAAACAATAGAAAAATATAGAAAAATTAAAAACATTGAAAAATTAGAAAACAGTGTGAGCTAACTAAATAAACCGATCAGCCCCACTTGTTTACAATGATTCTCAAAAAGAACATAACATGCAGCCTAGATAGGCATCACATCAAAAGAAACTGAACAAAGTTGTTACTGGATTCATCACTTATTTATATGATGCAGGGTGCAAACCTCTTCTTTTGGGCATAACAAACCATTATTGGACATAAAATATATGTAATAAGACACAAAATAAGTGAAAAATAGCAATTAAGCATTAACCTTTAAAACAGTAAATATATCTATTGTACAGTATGAGGACAGGGGCTAATAAGAGTAGATATACTTTTTAAAGGTCACTGTGCTATGCAACATATGGGACCTTCCTCAAAATCTATGTTTATACCTGCTGGTCCTGTCAGTTCATAAATTGACACATTTGACTGTTTAGTTATTATAGTTGTAGATAATATGGAAAGTATCAAACACAATCATGTCAGGTCGAGGAGCATGCACTGGTACACTGGCACTAATTTTTCTACAACTGATCGCCTACTAAACCCAGGTAGCTCAAAGGAATGCCTCCTAAGTGCTTCCAGTGAAACCTGTGAGGCTGTCGCTGTATTTTTCAATCAAAAAATTAATATTAGAAATAACATAGTATATCCCTCCAACACTAAGGATCCTCCTAAACCCCAGCATCCTGTTATAAACAAATTAAACTCTTTCACTATGATAGATTTACCTGATTTAAAGAAAATAATCTCTCAATTAAAACCTTCCACCTGCATCCTTGACCCGATACCAACAAGGTTTTTCAAAGAAATATCAGGCGCGCTAATTGATAATGTTCTGACATAGTAAATTTGTCACTAGATACTGGGGTCTTTCCCAGACTGTCTTAAGACTGCTGTAGTTAAACCCCTTCTTAAGAAACATAATCTCGACCCCTCAGCTCTTGAAAATTTTAGACCCATCTCTAACCTGCCTTTCTTAAGTAAAGTTCTGGAGAAGGCAGTCATTATGCAGTTAAATGACCATCTCAATAAACATGCTATTCTTGATAAATTTCAGTCGGGTTTTAGAACAAATCACAGCACAGAAACTGCACTTGTTAAAGTAGTAAATGACTTGCGGGTAAATGCAGACAGAGGCCATTTATCTGTTCTCATCCTCTTAGATCTGAGTGTTGCATTTGACACCATTGATCACAACATTCTTAGAAATCGCCTTAGTCAATGGGTGGGCCTCTGGCAGTGTCTTAAATTGGTTTGAATCCTACCTGACAGGGAGAAAATTTTTGTTAGTTGTGGGAATTACAACTCAAGACACATGATATCCAATATGGTGTTCCACAAGGCTCTATCCTGGGTCCGCTGTTCTTCTCAATCTACATGCTTCCGTTAGGTCAGATTATCTCAGGGCACAACGTGAGCTACCACAGCTATGCTGATGACACACAGCTGTACTTATCAATAGCACCTGATGACCCTGATTCTATTGATTCACTAACAGAATGTCTGACTTGTATCTCAGAATGGATGAATAGTAATTTTCTCAAGTTAAATAAAGAGAAAACTGAAATTTTAGTGATCAGCAATAATGGATACAATGAGGCTATTAGAAATAAACTGGATACATTAGGATTAAAAGTCAAGACGGAGGTAAAAGCTTAGGGTGATTGTTGACTGTAATCTGAATTTTAAATCACATATTAATCAGATCATTAGGACAGCATTTTTTCACTTAAGAAACATAAGTAAAGTTAGACCTCTTATATCACTGAAAGATGCTGAGAAATTAGTTCACGCGCTTGTTTTCAGTCGACTAGATTACTGTAACGCACTCCTCTCAGGACTACCCAAAAAGATATAAATCATTTGCAACTAGTGCAGAATGCAGCTGCTAGAATCCTAACTAGGAAAAGAAAATCCAACACATTTCTCCAGTTTTAATGTCACTACACTGGTTACCTGTGTCATTCAGGATTGACTTTAAAATTCTGCTTATGGTTTATAAAGCCTTAAATAATCTCGCCCCATCTTATATATCGGAATGTCTGACACCTTATATTCCAAATCGTAACCTCAGATCCTCAAATGAGTGTCTCCTTAGAATTCCAAGAACAAAACTTAAAAGAAGTGGTGAGGCGGCCTTCTGCTGCTATGCACCTAAAATCTGGAATAGCCTGCCAATAGGAATTCGCCAGGCTGATACAGTAGAGCACTTTAAAACACTGCTGAAAACACATTACTTTAACATGGCCTTTTTATAACTTCATTTTAATCTTAATTTAACTTAATCCTGATACTCTATATGTTCAATTCCTCAAAATAACTATTCATGGTGGCTCTAAAATCGGTACTGACCCCTACTCTCTTTTGTTTCTTTTCCGTTTTTGTGGTGGTGGCCTGCGCCACCACCACCTACTCAAAGCTTCATGATGCTCCAACAATGATGGACGGATTAAAAGGCAGAAGTCTAAGTTTCCATCATCATCATCAAGCCCTTCCGTGAGAATCCTAAATCCAAAGAGGACTGTTTCATTTATGTTAGGTAGAATGCCCAGAGGGGACTGGGCGGTCTAATGGTCTGGAATCCCTACAGATTTTATTTTTTCTCCAGCCGCCTGGAGTTTTTTGTTTTTCTGTCCCCTGGCCATTGAACCTTACTCTTATTCGATGTTAATTAATGTTGATTTATTTTGTTTTATAATTGTGTCTTTCATTTTTCTATTCTTTAATATGTAAAGCACTTTGAGCTACTGTTTGTATGAAAATGTGCTATATAAATAAATGTTGTTGTTGTTGTTGTACAGTGTTTGCCATGCCCATCACATGACGAAACAGCTGGATTCTGATTGGTAACCCCCCAGGCAGATACGCGGCCCAGTCCCTCCCTCCGGAAATAACAGTCTATCTGCCACAGCCAGGTGTTACATGGGCATCCCTTTGGCCTGGTCCAGCCACTCGGGTCCTCAACAATGAGGATCCTGCGAGCTGGATCACCCTTGTGGAATCGTGCCACATGGCCATAGTGCTGTGACTGACACTCCCTCACAATGCAGGTAATGTGTCTCATTTGGGACTCCATGACCAACAGCTCATTCGACATAAAGTCAAACCAGCGGTACCCAAGGATTCTTCAAAGAGACACAGAACCAAAGGAGTCCAGTCTTCTCTCAGGTCACTTGATATTGTCCATGTCTCGCTACCATATAGCAAGACAGAAAACACCAGGACTCTAAAGACTTGGACCTTTGTCCTTTTGCACCTTTTCCAGCGACCTCATGACCCTCCAGGCTATCCTATCCGTCTACTGACTTCAGATGAAGAGTCACCAGAGACATGAATGTCACTGCCGGGGCAAACATTCTCAACAAGGTCAACATTCTCTGCAGACAGACACACTGCCGATGGCTGTGCCCAAGAGGTCATTAAAGGCCTGATCTTGGTTTTTATCCAAGAGACTCGCAAGCCCAGATACTCCATGCTCAGTGTCTCAAGAGCCCCGATCAGAGCCTCCATTGACTCCGCGACGATCACAGCATCGTCAGCAAAGTCAAGATCCGTGAATCTTTCTTCATCAACAGATGCCCCACAGCTGCTGGACCCCATGACCTTGCCCAACAAGCATTGAACAGAGTAGGAGCAAGAACACACCCCTGACAAACAATCAACTGGGAAAAACACAGAGGCTCTGCCTCCACTCTGCACAGCACACACAGTACCAGTGTACAGGCATGATATCCAGCAACCTTGAGGGGATCTCGAAACCCTCAGGTTGTCCCACTGGGCAGCTCAATCAACCGAGTTGAACACTTTACTAAAGTTGACAAAGGCTACAAAGAAACTGTGCTGATATTTGTGTTTGCCATCCATGAGAATCCTCAGTGTTAGGATGCAGTCAATGGTAGACTTCTTAGGCATAAAACCAGCATGCTCTGGTCGCTGGTAGGTGAGCAAGTGATCATGGATCCTATTCAGGACGACCCTAGCAAGGACCTTACCTGGCACCAAGAGCAGTGTTATCCCCCTGTAGTTGCCGCAATCCAGGTGATCATCACACTACCAGTATTGGAGTACTAAGTCCAACGATGCGGCTCAGGGCATTGGAACCAGAATCCAGCGATTCACAGCCCCTGAACTTATACAAAGTCAAGGAAAATGGAACCACTTCCCCACGTCACCAGACCCATGGGGACAGACATAATCCTCATAACCAGCCATGTCAGTGCCACTGGTTACATTGAAGTTACCCATGACCAGAGGAATGTCACCGCAGGCACCCATCAACCACTGAGTTAAGTTGTGAATAAAATGTCTCCCTCAACGGGACTTCACTCATCGCGACATCACTCATCGCGGTCGGAGCATACACACTAAGACAACAGACGAGTCACCCAGGGAGTGCTGTAATCTGAGACTCATAATACGCCTTTGAAAGGAATGACATCGACACCATTGAAGAAGCCAATCTGCTACAGCAACAGCTACTCATGAGTATGGCAGCCATCATAGCGACCAGACCAATAAAAGGTGTATCCACCTACAGAGATCTGGCCAGTCCCATGTCTGAGCCCAGGTCTGAGCACCTTAGAGAGTTCCGCCACTGAAATGCAGAGTTTACGAGCTCCGACAGTAGAAGAAGATTATCATGCCGGAGAGACAAGACGCTCCAAGTGCCTACCCGATGGGCCACCTTACATTGGGACCCGAGTGCTGCTGTGCAGTGGGCGATGCCTCAGCACCACACCAGTTCTGTTTCCCAACAGGCCTGACCCCATTGGCACTCCAATGGTTTTGACTCTTCTTGAGATGGGGATCCCAAGGGCTTTCCCCCATCACCTTCATGATGCAAGCAGCCACGAATGGGTGGCTGCAGCAGAGCTACTCCCACAGAGAGCCAAGAGGAGTCCTTTCTGTAGTCTCACAGTTGTGTGAAGATTTTTTATGGTGGCTGGAGTGCCAATCCTGCCACCAGCCCCCATGATTTCTCTGCAAGTTGGAGGACCGCTTGAAGAGTCAGTTGCAGTTTAATGTCATACCCAGGATATAATCCATTTACTAATATTTCCAAGGATGAATGGAATACACTAAATGAATTAAAAAATTATTCCAATATCATGATATTTCCAGCTGACAACGGGGTGCGATTGTTGTTATGTATACATCATTCTGTCTAGAGGAGGGTCTTAGACAATTAAGTGATACCTCATGTTATGAGCTACTTAAGAGAAATCTTACTCCTCATATTACTTCTCTGATTAATTAAGCCATGTTGTCAAATATGATTACATAGAAAAATGCAAAATGTTTATACAATTTTTATTCTTGTATCCCTATTTTTTATCTTTTACCAAAAATACATAAAAATCTGGAGAATCTGTCAGATCAGCCAGTAGTTTCTGCCATAGACTCTATTTTACAACTGTTAACTCAATTCACTGACGTTTATATTTCACCGTTTGTACCAACGTCACAATCCTATGTCAGAGATTCTGTACGTTTCATATGGCTTCTACAGGATATTGTGTATGAGGCTGGCACCCATGGACATCACTTCACTTTATACAAATATTTCTCAGGGTAATGCTCTATTTTATTACAGTTTTTTGGCTTACCAAAATAATCCGATTGATTTTATTGTACAACTTAATGCTTTAGGTTGGGATTTTTGCATTTAATGATAATTTTATCGTCAACACAAAGGAGTTGCAATGGGAGCAGTCTTCATCCCTAGTACAGCTAATCTTTATGTTTCAGCCTTTGAAAAACAGTTAACTTTTTCTTTGATCATTTAGTAATTTGGCTTTGTTTCATTGATGACATTTTTTTATTTGAAAGGGTACTTCAAAGGAATCACAGTGTTTCTCTAACTATATTAACAGCAATAATCCCAATCTATTTTTTACAGTTAATTACACTGTTATGTCTATTTCATTTTTAGATATGAATATGTATGCACAAAATAACTCAATTTCATCATTTCTGAAACCCATTGATCACAGTACCTTATTTCATGATTCCAGTTTTCACCCCAGAACCTTGTTCTATAATTGAATCGTATCTCAGTTTTTTGATAGACCTCATATTTGTTCAGAACGGGATGATTTTATTAATCACACTAGGGAGAGGAAAGCTTGTATTTTAAATATAGGATCTTCTAAAACTTTGCATAAATAAGTAATGAATCCAGTGACATTTTGGTCAGTTTCATCTCATGTTATGCCTATCTGGAACTGGGGAGTCCTCTACAGCGCATCTTCAACCTGAGCCTGGAATGGGGAGAGTCCCGAGGCTATGGAAAACATCTTGTATCACCCCAGTCCCAAAGGTACCACGTCCTAGTGAGCTGAACGACTTCCGGCCTGTTGCTTTGACGGCACATGTGATGAAGACCATGGAGTGGCTGCTGCTTCACCACCTGAGGCCACAGTTCCGCCACGCCCTCAATCCTCTGCAGTTCGCATATCAGGAGAAGGTGGGAGCGGAGGATGCCATCATCTATATGCTACACGATCCCTCTCCCACTTGGACAGAGACAGTGATGCTGTAAGAATTATGTTTTTGGACTTCTCTAGTGCCTTCAACACCATACAACCTCTGCTCCTTAGGGACAAGCTGACAGTGATTGGGAGTAGATTCACACCTGGTGGCATGGATTGTGGACTATCTTACAGACAGACCTCAGTATGTGCGTCTCGGGAACTGCAGGTCTGACATTGTGGTCAGCAACACAGGAGCGCCGCAGGGGACTGTACTTTTTCCGGTCCTGTTCAGCCTATATACATCAGACTTTGAACTTGACTCGGAGTCCTGCCACGTGCAAAAGTTCGCTGAAGACACTGCTATTGTGGGCTGCATTAGGAGTGGGCAGGAGAAGGAGTATAGGAAGCTAATCAAAGACTTTGTTAAATGGTGTGACTCAAACCACTTACACCAGAACACCAGCAAGACCAAGTAACTGGTGGTGGATTTTAGGAGGCCCAGGCCCCTCATGGACCCCGTGATCATCAGAGGAGACTGTGTGCAGAGGGTGCAAACCTATAAATACTTGGGATTGCAGCTGGATGATATATTGGACTGGACTGCCAATAATGAGTGTGTAAGAAAGGTGTAAGAAACTGTGTAAGAAAGGTCAGAGCCGACTATACTTCCTCAGAAGGTTGGCGTCCTTCAACATCTGCAATAAGATGCTGCAGATGTTCTACCAGACGGTTGTGGTGAGTGTCCTCTTCTACGCGGTGGTGTGCTGGGGAGGCAGCATAAAGATGAAGGATGCCTCACACCTGGGCAAACTTGTTAGGAAGGCAGGCTCTATTGTAGGAATGAAGCTGGACAGTTTAACATCTGTGGCAGAGTGATGGGCATTAAGCAAACTCCTATCAATCATGGAGAATCCACTGTATCCACTGAACAGTGTCATCTCCAGGCAGAGGAGTAGCTTCAGTGACAGACTGAGGAGATTGTTCCTTCCCGACACTATATGACTCATCAATTCCACCCAGGGGGGTAAACGATAACATTATTCAAAGTTATTGTCTGTTTTACATGCATTTTATTACTCTTTAATTTAATATTGCTTTTTTGTATCAGTATACTGCTGCTGGATTAGGTGAATTTCCCCTTGGGATTAATAAAGTATCCATCTATCCTATCTATCCTATCTATCTATCTATCTGTCTGTCTAGGCTGCATGTTATATTCTCCTTGAGGAGGACTGTTTGCAAGTAGGACTGATTGGCTTATTCAGTTTGCTCACACTTTTTAATTTTTTTCTATTTTTTTCTGTTTGTTTTGGTTATACTGACTTTGTATATACCTTCATTTTTTTAATCTTGTTCAGTTTTCACAGATATTCGCTCTGTATTTTTGTTATGATCTATTGGCAATTGTAAAACTTCTCTGAGTGTGTAATTTTTGTTGTATTATTCAGGGGATATTTATTAGTAGGTATAAAACTAGTTTTTGGGAACATTATGTTTTCACATATGTTGATTGAATTTTGTGAGTGGGTTTGAGACACTGGCCACTGAGACAAACAACTGCTTTATGCACAATACTTTTTTCTGTAAAAATAGTTTTTCTGTAAAATTGTTGCTTTATTAAAAAATCATAGAGTGGGAATTTATTTTTTCTTTTACATTCATTGATTATTTTGTAAATATATAGAAACTCCAGTCAGCCGCCTCAAAAATAGAGGCACGGAACATGGCCCATTTAGACTCCCTCGGGATGTAGTCGAAAGTGGGAGTTGAAGCTACTTTTGACAGGGGACTCTGACAGATGTTCCCAGCAGACCCTCACAACACGTTTGGGCCTACCAGGCCTGACTGGCATCCTCCCCCACCATCGAAGCCTACTCACCACCAGGTGGTGATCAGTTGACAGCTCCGCCCTTCTCTTCACCCGAGTGTCCAAGACATGTGGCCGCAGGTCCAACGACACGACCACAAAGTCGATCATCGAACTGAGGCCTAGGGTGTCCTGGTGCCAAGTTCACATATGAACATCCCTATGCTTGAACATAGTGTTCGTTATAGACAATCCGTGATGAGCACAGAAGTCCAATAACAAAACACAGCTTGGGTTCAGATCGGAGGGGCCATTCCTCCCAATCACGCCCTTCCAGGTCTCACTGACATTGCCCACGTGAGCATTGAAGTCTCCCAGCAGAACAAGTGAGTCCTCAGAAGGTAGCACCCCCTCCAGGGACTCCAAAAAGGGTGGATACTCCAAACTGCCGTTCGGTGCATACGCACAAACAACAGTTAGGATCCTTCCCCTCACCTGAAGGCAGAGGGAGACTACCCTCTCGTCCACCGGGGTAAACCCCAATGAACAGTGGACACCGGCGGGGAGGGATGTCGTCAAGCTGAAGAATGAGTCCTATAGGACCTTTTTGTCCTGTGGTACTCTGGAGGCAGCTGATAGGTACCGACATGCCAAGCTGAATACGACTTTGGTGGTTGCTCAGGCAAAAACTTGGGCGTGGGAGGAGTTTGGGGAGGCCATGGAGAATGACTTTCTGATGGCTTTGAGGAGATTCTTGTCCACCATCCTGTGTCTAAGGAGGGGGAAACAGTGCAGTGTCAACACCGTATATGGTGGGGATAGTGCGCTGCTGACCTCGACTCGGGATGTTGTGGGGCGGTGAGGGGAGTACTTCGAAGACCTCCTCAATCCCACTAACATGCCTTCCAATTAGGAAGCAGAGCCTGGGGACTCGGGGGTGGGCTCTCCCATCTCTGGGACTGAGGTCACCGAGGTGGTCAAAAAACTCCTTGGTGGCAGGGCCCCGTTGGTGGTTGAGATACACCCGGAGTTCCTCAAGGCTCTGGATGTTGTAAGACTGTCTTGGTTGAC
>NW_024381214.1:0-12317 GCF_016835505.1 Polypterus senegalus | reverse complement strand
TTAAGAACTGTTTGGATGGTTTCCCAACTGTTTTTCAAAGTGCACTTCAACATCTCATACTCACTTTTTGAAATCCCCATTGACTTGCATTGGGCCAAAACTGAAAGTTGAGTGAAACTCAATGAGTCTTAACTGCTATGTTGTGAAACCACTTAGAAACTACATCTGCGACATAGTTTTTTAAAGAAATGAACTGTTTTGAGCAGTTTCCTGGTGGAAAACAAGCCGTCACACATGTGTACACAAAGTGATTTTCAGGCCCTGAAACGCGTTATGGAAAATTCAAGTTACCTTCAAATCTAACTTTGTGGAAAGTCAACATACTCTGGTAAAAGCAGTTCTAAATGATGAATTCCCCAGTACCCTTATGTTTAAGAACTGTTTGGATGGTTTCCCAACTGTTTTCAAAGTGCACTTCAACATCTCATACTCACTTTTTGAAATCCCCATTGACTTGCATTGGGCCAAAACTGAAGTTGAGTGAAACTCAATGAGTCTTAACTGCTATGTTGTGAAACCACTTGAAACACATCTGCGACATAGTTTTTACAGAAATGAACTGTTTTGAGCCGTTTCCTGGTGGAAAACAAGCCGTCACACATGTGTACACAAAGTGATTTTCAGGCCCTGAAGCAGCGTTATGGAAAATTCAAGTTACCTTCAAATCTAACTTTGTGGAAAGTCAACATACTCTGGTAAAAGCAGTTCTAAATGATGAATTCCCCAGTACCCTTATGTTTAAGAACTGTTTGGATGGTTTCCCAACTGTTTTCAAAGTGCACTTCAACATCTCATACTCACTTTTTGAAATCCCCATTGACTTGCATTGGGCCAAAACTGAAGTTGAGTGAAACTCAATGAGTCTTAACTGCTATGTTGTGAAACCACTTGAAACACATCTGCGACATAGTTTTTTACAGAAATGAACTGTTTTGAGCAGTTTCCTGGTGGAAAACAAGCCGTCACACATGTGTACACAAAGTGATTTTCAGGCCCTGAAACGCTTTATGGAAAATTCAAGTTACCTTCAAATCTAACTTTGTGGAAAGTCAACATACTCTGGTAAAAGCAGTTCTAAATGATGAATTCCCCAGTACCCTTATGTTTAAGAACTGTTTGGATGGTTTCCCAACTGTTTTTCAAAGTGCACTTCAACATCTCATACTCACTTTTGAAATCCCCATTGACTTGCATTGGGCCAAAACTGAAGTTGAGTGAAACTCAATGAGTCTTAACTGCTATGTTGTGAAACCACTTGAAACACATCTGCGACATAGTTTTTACAGAAATGAACTGTTTTGAGCAGTTTCCTGGTGGAAAACAAGCCGTCACACATGTGTACACAAAGTGATTTTCAGGCCCTGAAACGCGTTATGGTGAATTCAAGTTACCTTCAAATCTAACTTTGTGAAAAGTCAAAATACTCTGGTAAAAGCAGTTCTAAATGATGAATTCCCCAGTACCCTTATGTTTAAGAACTGTTTGGATGGTTTCCCAACTGTTTTTCAAAGTGCACTTCAACATCTCATACTCACTTTTTGAAATCCCCATTGACTTGCATTGGGCCAAAACTGAAGTTGAGTGAAACTCAATGAGTCTTAACTGCTATGTTGTGAAACCACTTGAAACACATCTGCGACATAGTTTTTTACAGAAATGAACTGTTTTGAGCAGTTTCCTGGTGGAAAACAAGCCGTCACACATGTGTACACAAAGTGATTTTCAGGCCCTGAAACGCGTTATGGAAAATTCAAGTTACCTTCAAATCTAACTTTGTGGAAAGTCAACATACTCTGGTAAAAGCAGTTCTAAATGATGAATTCCCAGTACCCTTATGTTTAAGAACTGTTTGGATGGTTTCCCAACTGTTTTCAAAGTGCACTTCAACATCTCATACTCACTTTTTGAAATCCCCATTGACTTGCATTGGGCCAAAACTGAAGTTGAGTGAAACTCAATGAGTCTTAACTGCTATGTTGTGAAACCACTTGAAACACATCTGCGACATAGTTTTTTACAGAAATGAACTGTTTTGAGCAGTTTCCTGGTGGAAAACAAGCCGTCACACATGTGTACACAAAGTGATTTTCAGGCCCTGAAACGCGTTATGGAAAATTCAAGTTACCTTCAAATCTAACTTTGTGGAAAGTCAACATACTCTGGTAAAAGCAGTTCTAAATGATGAATTCCCAGTACCCTTATGTTTAAGAACTGTTTGGATGGTTTCCCAACTGTTTTTCAAAGTGCACTTCAACATCTCATACTCACTTTTGAAATCCCCATTGACTTGCATTGGGCCAAAACTGAAGTTGAGTGAAACTCAATGAGTCTTAACTGCTATGTTGTGAAACCACTTGAAACACATCTGCGACATAGTTTTTTACAGAAATGAACTGTTTTGAGCAGTTTCCTGGTGGAAAACAAGCCGTCACACATGTGTACACAAAGTGATTTTCAGGCCCTGAAACGCGTTATGGAAAATTCAAGTTACCTTCAAATCTAACTTTGTGGAAAGTCAACATACTCTGGTAAAAGCAGTTCTAAATGATGAATTCCCAGTACCCTTATGTTTAAGAACTGTTTGGATGGTTTCCCAACTGTTTTCAAAGTGCACTTCAACATCTCATACTCACTTTTTGAAATCCCCATTGACTTGCATTGGGCCAAAACTGAAGTTGAGTGAAACTCAATGAGTCTTAACTGCTATGTTGTGAAACCACTTGAAACACATCTGCGACATAGTTTTTTACAGAAATGAACTGTTTTGAGCAGTTTCCTGGTGGAAAACAAGCCGTCACACATGTGTACACAAAGTGATTTTCAGGCCCTGAAACGCGTTATGGAAAATTCAAGTTACCTTCAAATCTAACTTTGTGGAAAGTCAACATACTCTGGTAAAAGCAGTTCTAAATGATGAATTCCCCAGTACCCTTATGTTTAAGAACTGTTTGGATGGTTTCCCAACTGTTTTTCAAAGTGCACTTCAACATCTCATACTCACTTTTTGAAATCCCCATTGACTTGCATTGGGCCAAAACTGAAGTTGAGTGAAACTCAATGAGTCTTAACTGCTATGTTGTGAAACCACTTGAAACACATCTGCGACATAGTTTTTTACAGAAATGAACTGTTTTGAGCAGTTTCCTGGTGGAAAACAAGCCGTCACACATGTGTACACAAAGTGATTTTCAGGCCCTGAAACGCGTTATGGAAAATTCAAGTTTCCTTCAAATCTAACTCTGTGGAAAGTCAAAATACTCTGGTAAAAGCAGTTCTAAATGATGAATTCCCCAGTACCCTTATGTTTAAGAACTGTTTGGATGGTTTCCCAACTGTTTTCAAAGTGCACTTCAACATCTCATACTCACTTTTTGAAATCCCCATTGACTTGCATTGGGCCAAAACTGAAGTTGAGTGAAACTCAATGAGTCTTAACTGCTATGTTGTGAAACCACTTGAAACACATCTGCGACATAGTTTTTTACAGAAATGAACTGTTTTGAGCAGTTTCCTGGTGGAAAACAAGCCGTCACACATGTGTACACAAAGTGATTTTCAGGCCCTGAAACGCGTTATGGAAAATTCAAGTTACCTTCAAATCTAACTTTGTGGAAAGTCAACATACTCTGGTAAAAGCAGTTCTAAATGATGAATTCCCCAGTACCCTTATGTTTAAGAACTGTTTGGATGGTTTCCCAACTGTTTTTCAAAGTGCACTTCAACATCTCATACTCACTTTTTGAAATCCCCATTGACTTGCATTGGGCCAAAACTGAAGTTGAGTGAAACTCAATGAGTCTTAACTGCTATTCAGTTATAGTAAGAAGGTTCTATCTTTTGTTAACAAAGGGGAAAAGACTATACCATAAGCTATGACTATGAAAGAATTAATATTCTATTTAAATTAAGCAAAATAATTGAGTTTAACCCCAAAACTTTAACTTTCTAAGATTGGTTTTACTTTTCCCGGGCCCCTAATTGGCTAGGGCAGGAGGGGAGACAATTATTTTATTTTATTTAAATTATGAGCCAATTATTTTTTACATTAACTATTCATTTCAAATCATTAGCAATAACACTGAAACAAACATTTTTAAAAATTTCATTTTTCCCAAACATTGGCTTTTTCCCTTAATTTAGGCACAGTTTATTCAGGGTCTGTCCAGTGTGCGGGTTTTTGGGTCTGCACACAAACTCTTTTTGACTGCCCCTTTTTGGTTTTCGGGTTTTTTCCCTTTGATGACTCGACCCATTACCCGGGAAATTTTAAGGTGTAGCTTTATTTTAAATTTAGAACAACGCCCCTGGTTCAAAATTTTTTTCTTTGAAATTTTTATTTTTGTTTTTTTTTGGGAAGTATTGGCAAATACTTTTTCCCAATTTTTTTCCAAAAAAAACCGCCATGTATTGAATTTTTTTCCCAGCTCCCTTTTCTTGGAGGGTTTTATTTTCGAAATGAGTTTTGGGGTGGTTTTTTTGGGTTTTGTCTTCAATATTAAAAAGTGATTGGGTGTGAGTGGTTCCAAATCATTTGGATCATTTTTGATGCCCCCCGTAAGGGGTCTGTTATTGAGTATTATTCCACTTCACACATATAGTAGGGAAGGTTTTCATCATCAAAAGTGTTTGTTGGTTTAGTGTTGAATTTAAGATCTTTTTTTTATGCTTTTTGATTTTCCTTTTCCCACACCCCCCTTTTTGGTGAAGGGTTGAGGGGCGGTTTAAAAAAACCATTTGTTTTGTTTTTGCATCATGGGGCCACCGGGGTTTTTTTTGTGTTCTATTTTTTTAATAGCTTCTAAAGAAGTTTCTTTTCTGCTCCAGGGAAATTTTGGGTTCCATTGTCTGAGCGCATGATTTTAACTTGTCCTCTTTTTATCCATAAATGGGAGTAGTTTGGATACAAGAATAAAAGTTTTCGCTTATGGGATTCTAGGGCCAGCTCGGGGTTGTTGAATTGAAGTTTTCTCCGCCCCGTTTTGGACTTAGACTTCTTCCTCTTTTGACTTAAAGGGGACCAAAATAATAACCCAACGTTAGTGAACGGTGGTTGGTTTGTTTTTTTGGGCATTTTCTGGCAAATCTCCCATTTTTGTTAAATGCTTTCGCTTTTTGTATCTTCTGCATGTTGTATTTTTGCAATTATTTTTCTGATAGCTGAATTTGCTTGAGGTATCCAGTATTTCAGGGAATTTGGAAAAGGGACATAATTCCCCCAAAATTTGTCCCCGCCAAAGCTTTATGAATGTTTGCAATATGAGAGTTGCAATAGGGAATGCTTGTGAAAAATTGCAGGATGTTTAGCTTCTTGGGGCATTGCAGTTTTACAGAGTCTTCCTCCAACCTTAATATTCCATCTTGTATGATGGGGCCCGGGGTTTATAGATTTGACTGTTTTTTTTAACACAAGTTTTTTTCTTTGGGAGTTTTTAATTTTCTGGGAATTCTTGCTGTTGATTTTAGACGGATAAGTTTGTTTCAGCTTTGACAAAAACCATCTAGAAAAATTTTGAATTGGGTTTTTAAAAAGACCATTTATTTTTTTTCATGTGTTTTGTGATGAGTGATTTTTGTTCTTTTGGATTACCTTTAGTCGGGAAAGGGTTTTCCCTTTGTTGAAATGTTTTTTTTTCATTTTTGCCCAGAGTAAGTTTTTTAAACTTGGAAAACCGCTACTGTTTTTTTCCCCGAGCCAATCTAAAAAAATAAGTGATTAGTTTTTTGGGATGGTTTGGGGCCTTTCTCTCTTGTCATGTTAACGCAAAAATTTTTAATTTCGGGATCATTTTCCAAAAAGTGAATCATTCAGTTGATCTGGTCTTTTGGCCACCACGCTTGACTTCAATAAAAAATTTTCGGCCCATGTGACCATGGGGTGTTCTTGAGAAAGTTTTCTATGTTCGGGTTTTCCCTTAGAGGCTTGATCACCCGGGATTAAGGACAGATGTGACATACCCCCCCGGAAGGTTGTGAATGACTAATCACGGAGATTCTTTGGCAAAAAAAAGTCTTGAATCAAAAGGCCATTTGAGATGTTTTTTAGCCCCAAAAAGTTGTCGCCCAAAAAATGTAGATTTTTGTAAAGGCATTTGAAGCTCACCTTTAAGCATTTTGTCCTTTTTTAACTGCCACAATGGCTGCTGTCAGCTCCATTTTTGGGAATCGGGGCCCTGTTTCAAGGGGCAACCTTGACTTGCCCATCAGAAATGAACAATGTTTTTTGCCCCTTCATTGGTTAAGACAAGGTGGGGTGACAGTGCCATACCCTTTTTACTAGCATCTGCAAAATGATGCATTTGTGTTGCCTTTAGGGTTTCCCAAAACCCCGGTGGTTTGGCATCTGTTCATTTTTTATAGTCGGGTGGGAACTTCAAATCATCCATCCTTTTTTTCCATTTCTGAATGTGTTTAACTTTTTACTTCTTCATCCCACCCACATTTTTTTTACATAAGTCTTTAAAATAAGCTTTCGTTTAAAAATAAAGCAGGGGGCTAAAAAAACCAAGTGGATCAAAAACCGAGCTAAAAAAGGAAAGATACCACCCCTTGTAGCGGGTTTGTTTTGTAACCTTAATTTGAAATTTGAAACTGTCATTTTCCCTGTGCACCCCCGGATGCCTAGGGCACGCTCTGGGGAAGGAGACTGTCCAAATCTAAGCCCTTTGTTCATGAGCTCTGTCTTCTTTCTGGTATGGACAATAAACTGCTCTGTTGTTATTTTCACCCACTTAGTCAAAGGGAACCCCCTTGAGACATAGAGCTTGGAGGCCCTTTTGCCAGCTTTATTGCTTGTTTTTCGAAGTCACTGCCCCAAACAGTCATCCCACATAGAAGTTTTTGAGAAGGGTGTTAACAGTTTCCCTTTGGGAAAGGGTTCTCGGGCATCTTGGGGCTGTTCCCCAAAAATAAGAAGCACAACTGGGTGAAGAAGTAGCACCAAAGAGATGTACTGTTATTTTGAATTTTTCTAGGTTTTATTTTAGATTACCTTCAGGCCACCATAGAAAACGTAAAAGATCTGTGTCTTTATTGGTATCTTAACTTGGTAGAACATTGACTTAATTTTCCGCCATTGGTTACTGGCTCCTTTTTTGGAATCTTGTAAGGACAAAAATGAGTGTGTTAGTTAGGTCGGGGCCTTTTAAGTAATTGTTCAAAGTGAAACCCCCTTGGTGGTTTGCAGTCAAAGACTACTCGAATTTTATTTTTTTTTTGGGATGATACACCCCCATGATGGGGGATGTCCCAACCTGCCTTCATTACAATTCGGGTTTTTTTTTGTGTCCCTTTAAAAAAGCATAGCCATTGTTTAAATGTCTTTCGGGGAAGGCTTTAAAATTTTCTCATGGAAACCGGGAATTTTTTGCTAAATTTTTTTTTTTGAGTCCAATAGCACCCCGTTCAGCAATGCAGCGTTATTGGGCATTTTAAGTGATTCACCCTTTCCCAAAGGAAAATTTTAAAAACAATAGTGGCCACCTACCAGCCCGGGGGATTCAAGGGCAAAAGAACTTGATGTCTTCCCCGGGAATTTCCTTTTTTTCCCCACAGTTGCGCCTCTGGGAAAATTTTGGTTATACTGTTGCAGCAGCATATCTTCAATTTCTGTTTTTTTTTGGGGACACCATTGATTGAATGTTTATGTGTCTTACCACTTTGTTTTTGGGGGTCGCCCATCTCTTTGTATGGGCCACCAACCACCCATCCAAGTGCAGTCTTTTATAGCTGAGGTCCACCCTTTGGCTAGGTATGATTCGTGACTGCTTGAAGATTTCTGGATAGTTGATTCCTAAAAAGATCAATTTTGGGAAACAAACAGTTTGACGATTTTTTAAGATATGCCCACTTATCGCATATCTTCTTTTTAGTGGAAGCTTTTTTGTTCACTGGAAGGGGACCTTTTGTGAAGACCTTTGGCAAATCAATATATTTAACATCAGAGACCACAGACTTGTAAATCTGATAAAACAGAACATTGGGGAGCATTTTTGAATCATCATCGTAATTACTCATAGTTTTAAGGGATACTTATGCCCTTTTTCCCCTTTAAGGCCCCGTTGTTCTTTGGGGCTTTAGGGAAATTGTTACTGTACTGCCGGGGCCTTTTAAAGGGTTTTTGTTTCTACATACCTTTTACTTTTCTTGGATTTTTTCCTTAAAGGGAAATACTTGGAGTGCACATTCTTTCCAGCCCCTGTAAAGGGGGAACGTTCCAGTTTCGGTTTCGTAGATGTTGCCACACCCGCCCTAAACCCTTTGTACTGCTCCACCGTCCCCCCTTTTAATTTCAGGATATCTGGGTGCTGTAAGGAACATGTCTGACATTTCATTCTCTTTACAATTTTACTTAGAGACCCTTTTTTGAGACAAAAGGGAAAAAAAAACCTTTAGATTTTAAAAAATCCATTCTTTTCTTTATGTAAATTTTTTTATTTTTTTTCATTCGAAGTATATGCAAATCACTACAAAATGCACAAGGTTTTTAAAGCAATTTTTATTTTTTAAAGAGACCCTTTTTTATCTTTTTGGGGTTCATCAGAAATAAAATTTTTTTGAAAATACTTTTCCCCCCTTTTTTTTGTCCGATTTGAGGAGAACCCCACTTTTTTCCGGTTTTTTTTTTTCTCTATATTAGATAAGGTTCCCGGAAAAGGCACTATGTAACCCGGGTCTAAAAAAACATTTCAGTTTTTAATTTTCGCAAGAAAACAATTAGTTCAGGTATCAGGTTTTTTTTATTTTCTCGGCCTGAAAAACATATCTCATCCATTGTTTTAGAGAAAATGGAAGTTTCCCGGACCGTAAGCCCCAAATTTTGACTGTTATTGAATTCCCCCCACCGTTCCCCCCGAATCATTCAAAAGTATTCATGCAAAAATTGGGGAGGAAGTTAGAATAATTTTCAGAGCCTCCATCGTTTTGCTTAAATTCGGGCCCTTTTAATGCTTTTTTTGAGATATGCCTGTTTCTTTTAACCTTTTTTTTTTAAATATCTTTCAATCAACCTTCTGGCTTCTAAATAACCTGCATCTTTGGGAACATTCGGGGCAGCCTTTTTAAACATTTCTTGAGGAGGACCTCTTTTGTACTGAATCAGATAAACCAATTTTTTCTTGAGGGTTTTGTAGGACATCCCTTTAACTGCATTATCAAAAAGGGCCCCCCCCAAAAAAACCCGCATGCCCCTGGGGCGCCTGAAAAAAAAAGGGACCGCCTAAGAGGTACTTACCACGCGGGGCTGGGGGGGCTGGAGCAGGGGGGCTGGGAGCAGGCGTGGGCTTTAAACAGTTAACCATTTTAACGTTTCATTGATTGTTTTACCATTCGAAATTGGCCCCTTCTGATATTCCCCACGGTTTCCCCCAGCACATTTAGGGATATCATTTCCAGAGCCTGAGGTCGGTTTTTCCAGATCTTTTACTTTTTAAATTTTAAATTGACGTAGGCTTTTAAATACTATCGAAAATGTCAATTTTCAATTCCCGCACCGACGGGAAAGGGAAATGATGTTTTTCTGAGCTAAAGAGTCAAGTTTTTAAAATCAAAAGTAAGGGTTTTTTTTGAGGTGACGCCTTTTTTTTTGGTTTTTTTAAGACCCCCCCCTCTTGAAAAATTTCATCTTTTTTGGGAACTGATTTTATTAACTGTTCATCAACTTTATGTGCTAACAGTCTATTTGGGGTCTTTAAACCTTTCCCTAGTAGTTACAGTGAATTCATTCCATTTCTTTTTAGCGTTTGGGGAATGTCGTTTTTTGTTTCCCGAATCGCTTCCCCCCCTTATTTAATATACAAAGAGCTTTTTCATGTAGTTCTTTTTAGTTTTTTGTGTTGAATCTAAAATCTCCAAACCTTTTTTCCACCGTTTTTTTCTGGAATGTTTTAAGACTTTCGGGGTCTCAGCTATGAACACATGAAGGTTTTTCTTCCCCCTGACTTATGTGATCTTTTTAAAATCTCTAATAATATTTTCTGACTTCGAGTCTGAACTCAGATTTTACCGCCACCACTTGAGCTCTGTTTAGAAAATTGCCATGACAACTGTTCAATAAAAACAGGGCGTTTCCCAAAAGCAAAATTTCCACAATAGGGACGTTTCCCAAAAGGGAGATTACTTTCTTGAAAAAAAGGGTTCCCAAACATCCAAAATGTCTTTTCCCCAAAACGTCATTTTAAAAATACAGTTCCCCAAATCTTCTCAAGGAAAGGGAAACTTTGGTTTTTATTAATGATCATGCGAAGATAGTAGATAATATCACAGACCTTGTGAATGATTCAAATTTTTTTCTTTTGCGAAAGTTCCAGCAGAAGTGTCTTCTTTTTCTCTAAGGTAGATTTCAGTTCAGGCCTTTGAAAAAGTTTTCGACCCAAGATGTAGCCTGGGGTTTCTTTTTCCCAAAAATTATCAAAGTTCTGCAGCTTCAACTCAAAAAAGGGGTTCAAAAAAAAGCCTGACGCCAAGCAGAAATGATTCCACAGACAAAGGGATCTTCGTTTTTTTAAAATTTTGTTAAGTTTTAAAAAAAACAGTTTACACAAAAAAAGGGAAATTAAAAAAAGCAAAAAAAAAAAAAAATTAATGTTAAGAAAAGTTCAATTATAGATTAATCTTGTTACATCTCAAATCGTTTATTTCTTTTTAATATTTCTGAAAACCCTTTTCAAAACGGTGAAAAAATGTATGCTTATCCCATTTCTAAGCTTAAATGGGTTTTTTTCAAGTCCTTCTTACTGGGGACTTTTTCCCCGGGGGCCCCCAAAATTAAAAAAACCATAAGCTATGACTATGAAAGACAAATTTTTCTATTTAAATTAAGCAAACATCAATATGAGTTTAACTCAAAACTTTAACTTTCTAAGATTGGCTCTTACAACTGCTATGTTGTGAAACCACTTGAAACTCACATAGTTTGAAATGAACTGTTTGAGCAGTTTCCTGGTGGAAAACACCGTCACACAGTGTAACAAGTATTTTCAAGCCCTGAAGCAGCATGGAAATTCAACTTACCTTCAAATCTAACTGTGGAAGTGCATACTCTAGTAACGAGTTCTAAATGATAATTCCCAGTACCCTTATGTTTAAGAACTGTTTGGATGGTTTCCCAACTGTTTTCAAAGTGCACTTCAACATCTCATACTCACTTTTTGAAATCCCATTGACTTGCATTGGGCCAAAACTGCAATTGAGTGAAACTCAATGAGTCTTAACTGCTATGTTGTGAAACCATTTGAAACACATCTAGATATAGTTTTTACAGAAATGAACTGTTTTGAGCAGTTTCCTGGTGGAAAACAAGCCGTCACACATGTGTACACAAAGTGATTTTCAGGCCCTGAAACGCGTTATGGAAAATTCAAGTTACCTTCAAATCTAACTTTGTGGAAAGTCAACATACTCTGGTAAAAGCAGTTCTAAATGATGAATTCCCCAGTACCCTTATGTTTAAGAACTGTTTGGATGGTTTCCCAACTGTTTTTCAAAGTGCACTTCAACATCTCATACTCACTTTTGAAATCCCCATTGACTTGCATTGGGCCAAAACTGAAGTTGAGTGAAACTCAATGAGTCTTAACTGCTATGTTGTGAAACCATTTGAAACACATCTGCGACATAGTTTTTTACAGAAATTAACTGTTTTGAGCAGTTTCCTGGTGGAAAACAAGCCGTCACACATGTGTACACAAAGTGATTTTCAGGCCCTAAACGCGTATGGAAAATTCAAGTTACCTTCAAATCTAACTTTGTGGAAAGTCAACATACTCTGGTAAAAGCAGTTCTAAATGATGAATTCCCCAGTACCCTTATGTTTAAGAAGTGTTGGATGGTTTCCCAACTGTTTTTCAAAGTGCACTTCAGCATCTCATACTCACTTTTTGAAATCCCCTTTGACTTGCATTGGGCCAAAACTGAAGTAGAGTGAAACTCAATGAGTCTTAACTGCTATGTTGTGAAACCACTTGAAACACATCTGTGACATAGTTTTTTTACAGAAATGAACTGTTTTGAGCAGTTTCCTGGTGGAAAACAAGCCGTCACACATGTGTACACAAAGTGATTTTCAGGCCCGAAAAGCGTTATGGAAAATTCAAGTTACCTTCAAATCCAACTTTGTGAAAAGTCAACAATACTCTGGTAAAAGCAGTTCTAAATGATGAATTCCCAGTACCTTATGTTTTAGAACTGTTTGGATGGTTTCCCAACTGTTTTTCAAAGTGCACTTCACATCTCATACTCACTTTTTGAAATCCCCATTGACTTGCATTGGGCCAAAACTGAATTTGAGTGAAACTCAATTAGTCTTAACTGCTATGTTGTGA
>NW_024381213.1:0-22558 GCF_016835505.1 Polypterus senegalus | reverse complement strand
AAGGCAGACTATTACATGGTGCGTCCAGAGTATTATTTCTAATTTAATTGTATTTAGTTCTTTTCAATAAAACATTTTAATACAAAATTCTTATATGGACTTTTATCTATCACGTTTCTGATAAAAATAGAACTCTTTCATGTTCAGTTAGCGAGTGTTTTGCATAGTTGCACTCTAAAATTTACACAATAGGAAGACTGACTTGATACACAACAGGAAATGTAGTGACTCTCAACCTTTTTAAGTTTATAAAATGATCACTAGCAACAGCAAATTCCAGTCTTTCCAATGGTTACATTGGATGGACATACATCTCGACCAAAGAAAACATATGTGCTGCATGTATACAGTTTAAATTCTCATTGGTTCATGGCACATACTCTGGAAAAGATCATCTCGAAGTAACATGGAGATCTCCAAAATTGCCATGTTCACAACAGAATGGCATTTCCTGATTCACTCCAAGGCAAATCCACGTTCCGAAGCTGACCCTGTCTCAGTGTTTATGACTTTCGCAAAAGAGTTATTTCAAGAAAAGTGGTTAGCACATCAACCCAAAGATTAAACCAAATAATGATCTTGCTGACTAAATTGATAGCATTCTCAGTCAAATGCGTGTTCTCCTCAAGAACTGCACCCAGATATCCTGCGTAAGCAGAACAGTATGCACAAGGTCAAGTTCATTATTGTCAAAAGTTAGCAAACAATACCAGAACACCACTAATGAATTTCTTTGGAACAATCTGAAAATTCATCGTAGTTGACAAGTCAGGTGAATTTTGGACTTAGAGCATAAGAAGGATCGTTCCACATCTCAGATGCCAACCAAAAGAGGCAGTTTGAGTTACCGCGCACAGACCAGTGCTCGTCTATTGTTGTGAATGGCTGCACAGACAGGTAATAGTACTAGAGATAATGGCTAGGACCTAGTGATCCAGTTTAACATGGGGTCTCAAAGAATGATGTTCCCAAGAAGGCCAACGTTCTCGAGAAAGGCGGGAAGGACGGATGAAGCCAGAAGCAGAATGAGTGGTGTGCTGGAGCGATTGACTAGACGAATGTGTGGAATCAGGGGAAGTAGGCCTTGACAAGAGAGACCCAACTGTGACAACCCAGAGATGGGATCCTTAGTAGACAGGGTTCCTATAAGCTGGGAAATGGCGAGAGAGCGTAGGTGGCAGAAAGCTTGCAGGGAATGTGACCGAGTTCCTGATGTCCTCCAGTCATCAAAAGAGCAACCAGGAGGACTCAGTCTAAGATGGAGCGATACGGTACAGATGCGCTACTAAATCCCGGAGACAGAGGAACTGCCATGCGTGTGTGTGTGTGTAGGACAGGACACGTAGTCATGTAGCCCGGATGATCGGCCTTGAATAGACTGTTACGCAGCCTTCGAACAAATTCGGCTGGGGAGTACTTACAGATTGTCATGACAGTGTTGTCCTGACCACCGCTCAGGATGGACGCCTACCTTAGCACATGGGGTCAGAAGAACTCAGTGGCATAATGAACAAGAGTATCTTGTCATCCGTGGATTGCAGCAATAAGTACTTTGAGAAGATTCTTCATGATGCCCAATTCTTCAAGACGAGCGACCTTCCTAGAAACAATTATCACATCTCCACGAATAGACTGGTGTTGAAGAACACCTGTCAGATGGACCATAAGCTAGGATTCAGAGATACTATTGGAGGAATGTAACGGAGAGTGAGGAAATTGTTGTATATTTTATTGAGTAGAGTAGGTGCTTTGTCAATTATATAAATTAATACAGACATTTCAATCTATGTTGACGTGGTTTAATGCGAGACATCTACTGTTACCTTTAGAATCCAGCTTTATCTGACTACAGCATTTTGCCTAAAAACTGCAACAGTGTTTCTCCCTCTTGTGTCAAATACTCCCTGCAGTGCCTCTGCATAGAGCCTGTACCCCAGGTTTGGAACCACTGGAGTAGTGGCCAGTAGCAGGCTATATTGAACTTGTGGAGGAGAACATAGCAACCATGTAATTTTCTATTTCGTTGTTGTATGACTCTCTATAGACTGATTTGATTTTTTTTACTCTATTGTAGAGAATAATGGCATTGAAGGGAATGAAACATCTCACATCCTTGTATTTGTCGATGAGGCTGAGTTTCAACCTGGCCAAGGGCCGCAGACGGGTCAGTAACATCATTGGTCAGCGGCCACGTGGATGTCCCAGGCCAGCTAGGGCAATTTAACAATGTGTGCTGCCATATCTGAGAATGGTGTGGCCACACACATCCCCAGTTTAGGCCCATATAACACTAAAGCTCCTCATTTTCTTGGACCGCTTTATACACATCTGGTCCCAGAAATGAGAGAGGTCTCGAAGCTCACCTACCACACTATGTGATCGTAGGGACAATGTAAATTTCACCGGCCGCTTTCATCAGGCCTGGTTCACCACCCATCCAAGGATGCTCATGGAGCTACTACCACCATACTCTCCTTTCCTTAATCCCATTGAGGAATTTTTTCTGCTTGAGGTGGAAAGTCTATGAACATCAGGCTCAAGACCAGAGATCCCTGCTCCATGCAATGGATGCTGCATGTGAGGACATTCAGGGACAGTGTAGGGATGGTTGAGACATTCAAGCCGTTTCTTCCTCTGCATCGCAAGGGAAAATATCCGCTGATGATGGATGAGAATCTATACCAAACAGAGAGCAGCGCGTGGATGGCCAGGAGGATGAGGATGGTGGCCAGGAGAGGGACGGTGACGACAACAACCAGTGAAAGTTACCTTTAGTTGTGAAACTTTATTTACTGTAAGCCTACTGTAGGTAGATATAATTTTCTTGTTTTTGTTTGTGTTTATATTTCTAGACATGTACAGAATACTGTATACATTTTATGTACTCAATGTATGGAAGTTACTTTATGTGTCAATGAAAATGATTACAATTTCCTTGGAAGTAGGAGTGCAGTGTGTCTGATGTCAAACTTTGGAGGCTGCTCTTACTGTAAAACCTTTTTTTTCAGTTTTATACAATTGTATTCTGTTGGCTAGACCTCTGCCATAGTGACAAAACATCTAGGCATTTTGACTTGCAGTGCTTCACGATGCCAAAGGGACGATGCATTTTGGGGCACTAACTATTTAAATGGGAAAGGAATTTAGTTTTGACACATGGGTAAACTATTTGGGAGAGATAACGACTTTGCAGGTGATCCATGGTGTTGTGCTAAACCATCCAGGTTATTTTGGAAAACGCACTAAGTGAATGCAAATGAGCCAACATAATTGAGAAAGATCTTTGACATTTTGATGGTACTGACTCTTTATATGGGAAAGGAATCTATTTTGAAGCATGTATGAACAGTTTTGGGAAAGATATGACCTTTTGCTAGTGAGCTGTAATGTTGCGCAGAACTGTAAGACTGTTTGGCCAAATGATCTTATAGTTTTAAGAATGTAATTCTGTTTCAAGAAATGAGCCAAACCAATCGAGAAAAACTGTAACACAGGCTTATAGGCATTAATGCATGGATGTGAAATACTGAAATAAAGCCTAAAAATACAAAACTTACATATCAAAGTGTTCAGCAGGATCTCCTGAGTGCATTGATCATTGAGCCATTGAAGTGGAAACTTAGGTTTGGAGAAAAAAAGATGTGTTCTAATTTGTATATGTAATGCCAATGTGTAGTAATGGATTGGCATAACAAAATACTGAAATTAAGCCTAAATAGGCACAAAATGCATATGAAAATGTGGAGTAGAATTCGGAGTGTATTGATCATTCAACCATTTCTATTTTTTACATTTGGAAAAATTGCCAAAAACTGTGGTGCAATTTGATATATAATGCAAATGTACAGTAATTGATATATAGCAAAATTTAAATAAATGACTGATATATACACACCGCAAAGCATTTTTTCTTAACAAGTAATTTTTTTTTATTTTAAGGTAATATATCTAATATTTTGCCCCAAGAGATTAAATATCTCATGTTGCAATGATATCTGCTAGATTATTTTGCTCAATTCAAGATAATTGGTCTTACGCTATCTGACTTAGATATAAAAGTGTAATTCCAAGACATTCAACTTAAAAGCACAACTGTTAGAGAAAAGCCTGTTATCAACTCACAGCAGAGCATAGCAGGACATGTATTCTTATTTCAAGAAGCAAAACTTCCTAGGTTTGTCTTGTTTTAAGATATGAGTAAGACACAACTCAGAGACTTAAATTAAACACTTTTATTCCAGAAAGGTTTTAGAATACAACCTTGATTTTGTTAACAAGTACATTTCAGATAAACACTTTTCTAATTTAGTGGCCTTCTCTGTAACTAGTACAGTATGATTTAACAGCTGCATTCCCTGCAAAGGGTAGTACTTTATTATATTCAAAAGGTAACATTTTTCTTCAAATCAAAATAGTTTCCACATTTTAAAATAAATGACCCTTGTATAAAAACGTGTCTAGTGGTTGATGCAAGAGTTCTTTCACTGTGTCAAAAAAAATGGCTTAATCCAAACAGTGTTGCTGGAATTTATTAACATAAAAAGAAAAAGTTCAAGACTTTAGAAACCTTTAAAAGTTTTATATAGTTCAATGATATCCCCACTGTAGTACTTCATGAGAATATATATTTTGTTTTCAGTCATAGTCTCACTGGAATTAAAATTAACCAGCTTCATAGCTTCAACAAAATGGGTGGATTTATCCAGATTAGGATTTTAATTTCAAAATGACAAAGACACAGCATCATGGACTTGAAACTCCAAACAATATAATGTAGTTGATATGGTCAAACGAGCAGCAAATAAAACAATAGCAAAGCATTTTGGTGGTTAAACAAGAAAAAAAAGCAGGGCTTAATGAGCTGTTCAGGATCGTCCATTATTTTAGGAAAAATTATTTCGCCAATGACATTTGTTATATATAAAAGCAACGGTATCATTACAGTTCTTTCAGTGTCCAATTGTTTTTGTTTTTACAAATACTTTTTTTTTAAATATAATATCCAGCGTTTTTTGACCCCTTCTTTGTCTTGTAATGGAACATACCTCTTTGAGCATGTAAACGCTGCTCCTGTGAACTTGTGAAGTGTCCTTAGCTTTCCCAAGCATCAGATGTTACATTTTGAAACACTCTCACTGTAAGTTATTGAAAACGTTACATAAGATAGCTGAAATACTGCTTTGCTCTTCAGCTTATAAGTAACATATTTAATGCATATAAACCAATGGATTCACTTTGATAAAGTCACACTGGAAATATTAAAAGGACGCTTCTAATTGAATTTACTGTTGCTGCAGTGCATTCTGTTTTATGAATCCACAAGAATTCACCTGTCCACGCTGATACTTTAATCATTACTACACAAAACAGAAGTAGGGGTTAGTTTCGTGTAACCATTACATTAAATTTAAAAATAAAATGCAGTGTTTATGTTATAACACAGACTCTTTTATCAAGTTCATCATTGTTAGATTTCTATATACAGAGAGTTATTATGAAATAAATGTTAGTTAAATCCGTTGATTTATTTGTTAAAGTGATTTATTAAAAAAGTTGTTAAAGACGTTCTGATACAGACTTCTGCTTGCTTAAAAATAAATTGAAATGTATCTTTAAAAAATGTGCCGAGTTCTAACTGCATTGTACGCACCAAGTTATTACTGTAGTAAAAGCGTAACATGACCCAAGTTGTTTTTATCTGAGATATTTAAAGAAAAACTTTAAAATTTACAGGCCAATATTTTAAAATTATTATCGACTTTGCGGTATCCACAATTGTAAGCTCATTGCTGCAATATAAAAGATCGCTGCACTTGAAACTGCAATGGGAGAACCATCTCCTTTAACTTCGCTTATCAATACCATACATGAGCACGTCATATTTATATATTTGTGACTGGAGGGCTGATCGCACCCCAAGAAGATACGGACACCCCTGGGAAAACCATAGAGCCAAACACGGACTACCCCTCAGCATTGCTCATTAACCTTGCACTATAACGCCGCAATAAGCCTCGTAGCGTAATCCCGACTTAAAAGTCGCGGCAGCCTGTCGGTTTTGTTATTGATTTCTTTGCTTTCTCTCCCCTCTCAGACTGCCTCTGCTCCTGACGTACATTTGAAGAAGAAACTCATGTAACCTTTAATTGAAAGACTAAACAGCCATCTTTGTCAAGGAGCAAGTTTGAAGTGACAAATGTTTTTTTGCAGTGCTTGAATAAAAAATTTCCCTTTTTTTTTCCACGATCCGAGTGTCTTTGTGCAAATCTGTGACCCCCGCGTGACAAGTGGTACCAGGAGTGGGGGTTCGAACCCACGCTGGACATTCGTCCATTATACATTTATACATTTTTATATACATTTTTTTTCTATAGTCAGCCCTGAGTGAGACGGTGTCTTTTATTACTTTAATGGCACAGGTAAGGGCCCCCGTCTGAGTGAAATGTTGACACCCTGCTAATTTTATACACTCACAAATCAAGTTAGTAAGTCGTGTGTGTCAGTCCTTTATCAGGCAACACAGTAAATCCACCTCTGTAGGATACTCTACTTGCCTAAAACCTCTGTATGATATACTTGTTCAGAAAGGAAACAAAATGTAAAACATTTATAAAAAGGTATCATGATTTGCACTTGTATACGTTCAAAAACTCTTAAACTTATAAAATGTGTAAATTTAGTGCTTAAAGCCTAAAACCTGAGTTGGAAATTTGCTATTTTGCAGATGATGTCCAACTATGAATGAATTACTGGTCTTCTCTGTTGCTTTTAAGTTGCAAATGTACAGAAGACTCTAGGGACTGCTTCATGTGAAGATCTGAACATATCCTTCGAGAAAACCTCATGCCAGCAGTACATCAAGAGGTCAGCATTATTTATTTATTTATTTATTATTTTTAAGAAATATTGTTGAGCAAACAATGTAGTGTCACTTTTGCTCTGTTCTTTTGTTGAGATTAAAACCCTGTAGCAACTTTTATGTCAGAGTGTCCACGTCCTGATGAATCTGAGATCAAGCAGGGGAGAAAATATAAATGATAATATGGAAAAGGAGGACATTTATGATATGAAAGGATGACAACATAAATATATATTTATATATGTGGAAATTTGAAGAGTAGAAACTTGGGCTTGGTCCTTCTCAATTCAAATTTTCCATAATTTAAAAAAGCAGTTTGAAATGTCACACCTGAGCACAGGACAGCTCATGCATCCATCAAGGCTGTTGCCCCAACATGTTCACCTCACCATGTGAATCTTTTGCGTGAACACATATTTATGTATGTTTGTCATTAATCAAAGTTTATATTAATTTACAAATGTTTTGATAAATGTGATCATGGCCAGAGAATGATAGCGTATTCATGTTAAATTAGCAACAAGTAAGAATTTCACAGTACTTATGTAGCACTTATTTAGTTCAATACAAATATTGTGAAAATACACCATATCAATAGATAAAATGAGCACATATTGTTTCTGTGTTTTATCAGGAAGTAAAAAATGATGACTACTATCTTGTTTTCAGTTACCAAAAATTTTAACAATGAAAATATAAGCGGGCAGATATTTGAGCAATGCTGTCTTTGATTACTAATTTCATTTACATTAAATAAAAGTAAATATTTCCATTTATGTAAGGCTTCATCAAATTTCATAATTATTAACAGTTTATTGATAACTGGTGACTATTTTCAATGCCCTTTCCTGTATTTTTTAGCAGGAGCTGCAGTTTTCGTGCAGCAAGATAACTCCAAGACAGCCGACATTTTCCTCTTCTGAATGCAATATTTACAAAATGCCAGTCTTTCCCTCTACCCTCAATCCAGTGAGCAAAGATGTTCTAGAAAACTTTTAAGAGAAGCCAGCCCCTATAAAAAACATTCAACACCAAGCCCTGAATACATACTTCATAGTGACAGTGAGTTGGAGCAGGTCAGAAACACTGCAGCGCATAGGGGAAAAGGGGGCATTGTATTCTTTCAAAGGTTTCGTTGAGATTAATTAAAAAACAACATGGTGCCCAAGAAGAAAACAACGGGGGAAGACAAAAACCTCCAAAATGATTTTTCTTTAATGGAAAACGTATAGCGTATTATCCAAAGCGGGGCCTGAAGAAAAAAAACGGGATTTAAGAAACCCTGTTTTAAGGGTTTTAGATTTTTTTAAAAGAGTGTAATCTCTGGCCAATCCCAGCCAACACAGGGCAAAAAAGGAACTAATCCAGGGGACAAAACACACACACACACAAAGAACCCCCCACGGCTAATTTAGAATCACAATCCCAACCGATTTTTTGGACTTTTAAACCCCCCCAAAAGGGGGAGAACGCAAACCACAGGAGGACCTGGGAAGAAAAACCCGCCCCTTACTGTGAGACAGGAAGCGCACCCACTGCCATGCCTCCCAAAAAAAAATCAACCTATATTTTTTTTTTTATTTTTAATTTTTTTTTAAATTTTAAAAATAAATAAAAGCAACAATTTTTTTACCCCTTTTTTATTCCCAAGGGGTAAAACCAATTTCCTTTTCAGCATTCTTTCTTTCCAGAATTATCATCTCCGCCCTTTCAATTTATTTTTTCAAATTTGGGCATTCTCTGAATGTGTTTTTTTCCTATATTTTATTAATTTTTTAAGAAAGCCTATTGATTCGATTCTAGTTATCAAAAATCTTATCTGATGTTAAAATTTTGACCCTAAAAACTTTCAGTTCGAAAAATCGGGGAGGATGTAATTTTACCAAGCAGAATCACCCACATTATAACTTTTTGGGCTTAAGAAGTTCTTTGTTTTATATTTCCGCTCATTTGGGTTTTATGAATTTTCCAGTTGTATTTTTTATTTCCCCAAGAGCCAAATTCTGGTTTTGCTTTCAGGTAAAATTCCCGTTCTCTCCCACCTATATGAAGGGGTCCAGAAAAATTTCTTCTCAGTAAGTAAGGTTTTTCCCCCCCTTTAGCCAATATCCATTTCAGCCCATTCCATGACCCCCCTCCTTTTTTTTCTCCTTCCATCATTTTTTTTTTTGGGGATTAGTAAAGTTATACCTTGACAAATTTATCATCTGAGGTAAATTTTTTTTCTTTTCGGGTTTTTTTAAAAGTTTCTTCCTAAAGCCTTTCAATTTGAACCACGGAAAGACTGTGAACTTATAGCCAAAGATTCTCTTTTTTCCAATCATTTAAAGCCCCTCCGAGGAAAATTTTTATTAAAATCGGTCTCGCCAAGAAGGATTCATTAAAGTTTCCCCCAAAACCCATTTGCTTATTCCATTCTGATTTACCCTTGGTTTTTAAACTTATAAATTTAAGCCAATTTTTTTTAACCAGATTAATTTCACCACATTAGACCCAAAACCCTTAACTTCTATATTTTTTGCCCTTTCCAATTTTTTATCTTATATTTTTTTCTTTAGTAAAAAAATTTTTTAAAAGAGTTTTCCATTTTGGATTTGTAAATTTTCCCCACAATGAGGCTATTATATCAACTTCTTATGTTTGGGGCTTTAAGTAAGTTTTGGGTTTTCAGTTTTAAGGTTTAAAAATTAGGGCTTTAGGGACTTATTTTTAGAATTGGGTTTTTGTGATGTCCCCCTGAGAGCCAGATTAAAAATTTGGTAGACTTTTCAACTTAGACCTCGAGGGGATGAAAACCTTCTTTCCAAAAATGAGAATTGTGATGTTTCCCCTTTTTTATTCTGCAATGAAATTTGAACTCTCTTTTCCTCTTTTTTTTATGTTATTCATTCTGTTAATTCAGAAAGGGTCCCACTGAAGTCCCACCATTTCTATCCTGCAAATTATACTAACCCCTTGACTTTTTTCCCCCCTTTTGTTTATTTATATTTTCATCCAAAAAAATATTTGTTTTAAATCTCAATTATTTTTTTTAAATTCTTTTTTTTTTGTTAGATTAATAAAAGCCTTTATTTTTACCCCTTTTTTAAAATTCATCCCCCTTTCTTCAAAAATTTTTTTGTTAACCATCCCACTCCCCTTTAAGAAAGTGAACTCATTTGGGAAAAATAGGAGCTGTCAAAAAAATGTTTAATTGGCTAACAAAATGATTACAAAAATTGTGGGTTTTCCCTGCCTTTTTTGTTTCCTTTTTTCCCCGGGTTGGTGGTCCCAGCAGACCACCCACCGTAGAGGGAAAGTGTGTTGATAATAGATGGATGGATATTCGTTTTCTGCAACCAGGCCCCTTTTTTTCAGGAATTTAAAGAGGTCTCAAATTTGTTTTCATAATGTTTTAGAGCTAAAAGATGTCTTTTTACTTGATTTCTCTCCTTTAAATGGCTGGACAGTAAACATCCAATACTATTGAAAATAGTATAAAATCTAAAAGCTATTAAATGTATAATCTACTATCTAAGACTAAAAAATGTCAACAAAAGTCAAGAAAAAAAAATTTCCCATGACCAAGAGCCCCCAATCATAAATTAAAAAAAAAGAGCCCTTTTTACAGTGAAGTTTTCATGCCAAGATAGTTTTTTTTAGAGATAACTCAATTTGTTAAGAATGACCAGATTGATTAAAGAGAGTGCTCCCCCTTTTTTTCCCCCACCCAAAAAAGAATCATTTCTGGGAATCTAATACATAGAACACCATTTGCAGGTTTGACATTCGATTCTGAAAGGTGATATAACGGTGACAGGACATTTAATAATAAAAACTTTGATTAATTTTTATAAACCCAAAGGGGATGACAGAGCCTTTCCAAAATTTGCATCTATCCCTAATCTAACATCCCAAATATGCTTCCTATCCCCTGTACATTTTGTTTCAAAAAATTTTTCCTATTACAATCATTTTTTCCCACCAAATTTTTGGGTATGATGTTATTGTTATTCTGACCATCCCTCTGATCATGGCCCTTTAAATTACTTTCCACACACTCATCTCGTAGCGGGCATCAAACCCGTCATTATCAATGAGAATAGAAAATTACATCAAAGAAAATTGATTATTTCTTTGATATAAATCCCTCAGCAGTTATTTTTGGGAAAACCCTTGACAGTAATTTTTAAGGGGACAGTAACTTCATAGATTTCTAAAAAAAATATTGTGGCATCTATGGGAAAGGCAGAAACAAAATTAACCTTTTCCCTTTTCAAAAGAAATGGAACAGCCATTTTTAATTACCAATTTATTTAAATGGAGAAGGACAATAAAATTTTGCCAAAAACCACAAAGAGGAAGCCTGTAATTAATAAAAAAAAAAGTATAAAAAAATTTGACCTAAAATATAATTTCCCATATTTAGGGGTACTATAAGTTATATACACTTAACAAAAATTAAAAAGCCTAAAAACCTCAAAATCCCCCCCCCCCCCAAAATTTTGTCTTGTAAATTTTCTAAAATTTTCCCCCAAAAGGGATCGGATAAATGCACTGGAGATCTTACGACCTTTATTATGAAATTTTATATTTAGTCTTTTTTTAAAAAATTTTTTAGCAATATTTGACATCAAGTTGTTTTTTTGCTTTTTTTATACAAATTAACCACAGTGGTTTTTTCCAAATCAAAGGTTTTCGATTTATCCCCAGCACCGGAGAGGAAAAAAAGGTATTTTGTACTTTCTTTTTTTTCCAGGATGTAAAAGGGGAGAATACTTGAAAAGCTGAGATATTTGGGCATCAAGCCCATTATTAATTTTTCCCGGAGGTCAGGATATGGGGAGGTTTTCGAAAAAGAATTAGTGTAAAACATAGTAAAATTTTTAATAGACATTTTTAAAAAATAATAATGTTCCACTTTCATAAATGAACTGATTAATTAAAACATTAAATATTTTAAGAAGATTTAATAATAAAATTTTTTTAAAAAAAAAAATTGAAAAAAAAAAGAATGTTCCACAACTATAGATAATCTAATAATTCAACAAATTAATAATTAATCCACCACCCATCCATTTTTAAACCCGCTGAATCCAAAAAAGGGGTAGGGAGTCTGGAAAAATTTTTTATTTAAATAAAAAAGAAGAGATAAAGATGAACAAAGAATAAATTGCTTTAATCCAATAACCATATTAAATAATACTATATTAAACTAACATTGAAATAAAAAGCTTATTTTATTTGGGAAAAAGATTATGATTGAATTTTTTTGGGGAAAAAGGAACTATAAGTGGAATAATTTATTTGTAGAATGCGTTAATTTGTAGAATGTCCACTGAGTAAAAATTCTGTTGACCAGTTTAAAAAGATTTGATTTATAAGATGAGAGGCCCATATGGGGCAAAAATTGTTACCATCCATTTGTTTTGTTCCACTACTACCCTTAAATTTTTCTTTTGCATTGCCAGAACTTTTTTGGAGACTGGGCTTATATTTATCTTTTTTTTTCCTTTTTGCATTTTTTTCCCAAATTTGCATTTTCTTAATCTCACCAAAACACCCAAAAAATAATTTTTTTTTTTTTCCATAAAAAGGTCCGGTCGAGATTGGCACCCCTTCGGTTTTAAAAGGGTAATTCCAAATTCAGTGTTCACTTTCCTCTCTAAAAAATTTTGGGATATTTTGATGCCTTGACTTCTTTTTTAAAACGGGGGACATTGTCCAAGAATGGGGAAACCCCGTCTCCACCCCCATTTTTATATCCCCTCCTCTTAATTTTTTTAGCCAGTTAAAAGTTTTTGTTTTCCCTTTGAACTGGGAGGTTGTTCCATTTTTAATATTTCTTTTGTGCCAGTCAGAGATAAAAGAGGATGTCTGGGAGGATTCTTTTCAAAAAGTGGTAATTTTTCAAGATTAAGTTTTTTGGGGTTCCAACCTTTCTTCCAAATGTCTCTGATTAGTTTTTGTGTTTTTAAAAAAGACAAGTGGTTTCCACTAAGACCGATTAAGAAAGGATAAATTTATAAACATTCAAATGATAGTGTTCAGGATCATTGCTTCGATTTAAGATGCCGAGCCCCCATCCCTAGTGCGGGAGTATAACCCCTTTTTTGGCACATTGAGGAGGAAAAACCCAAAGTTTTTCAGATTTCTTATGCATCTGTCCGTTCAAAGATTTCATTCGGTTTAATTTATTAGTGTATATTGTTTTAAAAATTGGGAAATTGGGTTTTTTTGGTAGGGTTTAAGGGAACTTTTGCAATTTCTGTAACCACTGATGAGTTTTTTCAAACATGAAAATTTCCTTTTCGGCCCGGGAGAATACCAAGATATTTGACTAGATTTTTGAAGATTTTCCCTCTATTTGATTTTCACCCAAGATGTTTCCCTGGCCCCTTTTTTTTCTTCCATTTTAAAAGAAGTTTTTACATTTTGTTGATTGCAATTTTAGACCCAAATTTACAAGTTTTTGAGGATTTTCAAATTTTTGGACATGCCTGTCCATGAGTTGCTTAGAATTACTGCCATCTGCAAATGGAAGCAATTTTAGGTGAACCCAGTGAGATACCAAGCCCCCCCTTTTCTAGTGCTTCTTTTAAAGTTTTTATATTAGAAGCCAGGGGGATGGGAGTCCCCTTGTTGGATCCATTAATAAGGGAGAGGGGGAGGAATTGACCCAAAAGAAAAAACCCCGAATTTTAACATTCAAATTGAGGAGGAAATAAAAATACAATTTTGGGTTACATAAACCAACTGAGAAAGAAATCATCGGGACAACAGAACTTCAAATTTTTCCCTTAAAATGATTATAACAGTTGGTGAGTCGAGTAAAGTTACATTTTACACCCCTGATTTGAAATGATAGTTTTCAGGTAAAAATTTTAACATCCTTTGTTTTTTGATAAGCTAGAACCAATGAAGAAAAAATATTTTAATTTACATAGGCCAAAAAAGGGAAACAAAAAAAAATAAGTAAAGAAACAATTCGGGCACTACAACAATTTAAAAAGAACCTTCCGAGAGCAGACATCTTTTTAATTTAGTAAAGATTTAGTAAAAATAGAGAGAAATGTTACATCACAAATTTTTTTTTAAGGACATTTGGGATCCATCAAAGTTTAAGAGATTTTGAATATCAGGATAAAATAAAATTTATTAACAAAACTGCCAAAAGATCCAGCAGCATTTTTTATCTTGTTTATCAAAGAACCAAATGACAAAAAAGGTAGGAATAAAAAACTATTAAAAAGAAAAGAAAAAAGACTTTTAAAATGAACTAGATTTGGGAGAAAAAATTGAGAATAAAATTGATTGAAAAATTTGGGAGATGATAATTCGAGGGATTAAATAAATGTGAAAATTTGGTGGTTTACACCACTTGGGTATAAGTAGAAAAAAAAGAATTTTGGGCCTATTTACTTATTAAATTATGAACAAAAATATATATAGGGATGGCGGGGGGACATAAAAAATATATGAGTTGATTTTTCATGGAATTTTCGTTAGAAAGGTGTTATAAAAACATCTAAAAAACAAACCCCTTATATGTATTTACTTTGGGTTTTTTTTTTCACATTTTATAGTGTAAAATATTTTTTGTATAATTTAGTTTTGGTTTGAAATGTATTACTTACTCAAGGACAATTTTTATATGACCAGACCCCTGGGTTCAATTAAAAAAAAAAGGGGGTAACTGTTTATGAATAAAGAAAAAGGGTCCCAGGGGGGGAGATCACTTAAGAACTTAATTGGCACTTAAGGAGCTCTTTCAGACACCTAAGGGGGGGAAGACTTTTTATAAACCCTTGGTGAAAAGGGCCATTTCCAAAGGTGGGAAAAAAAGAAGGGGGGTTTTTCCCTTTTTTTTTTTTTTTTGGGAAAGAAGATAAATTTTAAAAAAACCAAACCAAGAACAAAAAAGTATGAAGGGAAAAAAAACCACCACAAAAGTATTAAGTACTAATTTTTAAGTCATTGACTTGTAATTTTTATTTGACCTGACTTTTTTTTTTTTTTTTAATATAGTGAATTTGAAAAGAGACTTTTATAGTTTGGGGATAAATATTGTTTTTTGGGGTGTTTTTTTTTTTTTTTAAAAACTCAAACTAAGAGTCTGTGCTCTGGGGATCTTGAAAAAACTAAAGGAATCATTTTGTAAAAAAAAAAAGTAAAATGAGATTGAAAAAAGGGAACAAAGACAAGAGGAGGGTTTTTTAGTATTTGGTTTTAATTTTTTATGGTAAAATTTTTACAGTTTGTGGTTTTTACGGTTTTTTTTTTTTTATTTTTTCAAAGAACAAGAGTTTTTTAATTTTATTTGTGAAGAATCTGTTTCTCTGTAAGTGGCTTAAGATACAGTATAAACCCATTTGGGAATTAGAAGGGTTTATTTACAAAGATAAACCACCAAAGAAAATTTATAGGTTTCAAAAAGTTTCTTGGAAAAACCTCAGCCCTGACATGAGATTCTCTTTTTGGGAAGGAAATACAAGAAATGGCCAACTCATTTTACAAGTTCTTCAAGAAAAAAACTTTTTTACAAAAATTTAAAAGGGGGAAAAAAAAAATGGGGGGAGTTAAATTTTTAAAGTGTGTGGGCTGTTAGAAGAATAACTTTAAAAGCAAAAAAAATTTGAATAGGGGTAAAGCAAGAGAATTGAAAGGGGATAAGGGGAGGGCCCTTGCAAAAAAAAAACCCCCTATTAAAGGTTAATCACAAATAAATTTATTAACTAAAGGCTTTAAAATAATGGGGGAATGGGGGGAAAAAATTTGGGGAGATATCAAGGGAAAAATTTAAATGGAGAAATTTTTTCCCCAGGTTTCCAAATCTAAAGTTTCCTCCGGATCAGGATCAATGTATTTTGTTTTTCCCCCTTTCCCTTTTGTTGTTTTTAATTGGTAGGTAGGAAATATTTTTCACCATTCTTTTGGGGGCCTAATTAGATGATGGGGTATTTGGCTAGTAGAGAGCCTTGTGGTGAAACATTTTCTGAGTTTTGTTTCTAACCCGTCCCCCTGGCCCCTTCAAACAACCTGTTTCCCATGTCATCTTGGAAGTTTGTTGCACACCATAAGAAAGCTAGCTTTGGATGGTTTGGGTGGGGAATCATTACAAGATTTTAGAACGCAGCCGGAGGTTTTCCGTTACGGGCCGGGGAGGCCCATAAACATAATGTTTTGGGTACTATTCATGACCGGTCCTCTGTTTTAAGGTATTGTTAAAGAATGAAAATGGGCCTAAGAGTTGCTTTTCTTATAAGAAAATTTGATTCAAATTTTAAAAGTTAAAGTAAGGTGATAGCACACTGGGTTTGCCCTTTTAAGGGGTTTTATAAAACTTCTTGTTATTTTTTTTTTTTTTTTATAATGCATAAGAACTGAACCAAAAAAACTTAATAATGGGAAAGGCCCAAATTTAAACAAAAATTTTAGGATTCAGATTCTTTTCCAAAGATTTAAAAGGGATTCAGAATATCTAATAGAGCTGGCACCTCCTGCTCAAAATTTGGGGAAATGAAATTTTGGGGTTAGAAAATAATGGATTTTAAGCGTTGTTGTTTAAGTCGTGGCCTTTTTCAGCTCCAACACAATGTCAAAAGGGCTGAGCAGATTTATCCAAATTTTTTAACAGGGAGTTAGGCTTTTCTTTTGTACTTTAGTGTATTGCTTTTGAACCAACTCCCCTTTTTGTACCATACCCCCACAGGAGGCATTATATTGAAAAGTCTTTGTTCAGAATCTGGGGCTGGTCTTGAGACTTCCCCCTTTTTCAGTTTAAAGGTTTTTTCCTTTTAAAGGGGTTCCGTCAAGGATTCGCCCCCAAGGATTTTTTAAGTTTGTGCCTGGGGTTTTTCCTTTTTAAAAAATGGACATTGGCCCATTATGTGTTTAAAAACTCTATGTCCCATTATCTTCTGTATATAGAGGGCTCCGTCTGGCCCTGTGGGACTCTCTGTTTGGGGAAAACATTGGCCCTTAACTGGGGGCAAATAATGTCCTTGCTTCATCCATTTGGATTTTGACCCAATTTTTCACTTATCCTTTTCAAAGTTCAATGCCTTGGGCCTTGAAAGGAGTTTCTTCCATGTAAAAACCAGTGTTGTACCCTTTGGAGCTCCAAGCAGGTGAAAATTTTCTAGCGGATTGAGGGTCAAATGGCAATGTTGAAAAAAAAAAGGGGGAGATCCCCTTTTTAACTCCCCCTTTTAAAATGTCCTTTTCTCTCTTTACTTTCCATAGTTGTTGAAGCACCAGAGTACATGTTTCTAAAAAGTTGAGAAAATGAAAATTCAGTCTCATGATTCTAGGATCCTAAATAGGAAAAGAGATAGGTGTTGAATGCTTTTTGAAATTAAACACCATACCAATGGATTTTTGCTTTTTTGGGAATATTTTTTGGAGGGTTTTGGGTATTTTCTGCCCAACAGCCATTTAAAAACCCTCTGTTTTGGGTTTTGTATAATTCCCCCCTTTAACCCAATTCGTTTTAGAGAAGACTTTTTGGAGACCAATGGTATGGATTCCAGTTGTTAATTTAAGAGTTTTTTACCATCCCGTGACTTTTAAAAGTACACTGGAACCTTAAAAAATCCAGGGAAAGGAACCCGATAACAATATGTTACATAAAATTGAGAGTGTTTCTTTTTTTTAGTAAAGATGCTTCTTCCCGATCATCAGGTCCCGAAAAAGGGAAATTCCCCGTTTTAAATTTTAAATGGTGGCTACATTCTATATTAATCGGGGATTAAAAATTTTTGGGATTAGGCCCCAAGCTTTTTCAAATTCCCCATTCTGAAACATAAACTTTTTTTTTTTTTGGCCTTTCCTTTTTATGTCCCACTAATGAACGTTTTTCCATTTCAACTTAACCCCTTGGATCGAGTCATCTTTCCAAACATTCCTGCTCCAAACACCACAGTCCCCCCCGTTGCCCTTTTACAAAATTCTTTCCCTGGATTCAAAAGTTTTCCCATTTCTTTTCTTTTTCCCCGTCTGATCCCCTGGGTTTTTTAAAATACAAATTCAAGCCACTTTTTTTAACTCCAGATTAATTTTGCCCAAATTTATTTAAAAACCCCCCCAACTTCTATATATTTTAAAAGTTTTTTCCAAGTTTTTTTTATACCCTTTTTGTTCAAACTTTTTTAGTTTTCCGTTTTTTATTCTTAAATCCCCCAAAGGGGGTTTTACAACTTGCCTGTACTTGGGGAAAATTCCAATTTGAGTCGGAGTCTTTTAGATGGGTTTTTAAGGATCATCAAAATTGGGTTTTAGTGGGCCGTAAGTTTAATTAGGGTTTTGGGTGCTCCCGAGAGCCAAAAGACAATTATTTGAACTCCAACCCCCTGAGAAATTAGGTTATTTATTATGTGAACACTTTTTGGGTTGTCAAAGGGTTTTGGTACAATTTAAAGAAAAGATGAACCTGGGGAAAAATACTTTTCCCTGATGAAAAAAAGGTTTTAAAAATGTTCTTTTGAAAAGGGGCCTGTGCCTTTTTTCATTGGGGAAAAGCCATTTTAAAGAAAGTTTTTGTAAAATAAAAAAACCCAAACTGATGGGGCGGGGGAAATTCCCGAATAAACAGTTTGGAGGTATCGGGTGTAGAGTTTTTTATACAGGGGTGAATTTTTAAAATTAGTGCCATTAAAAGACGGATTCCCAAACAATGTGCAAATCCATTCCACAAACATTTGTTCGTTGGGTGTGATCTTTTATATCCCTTTTCTGAAAAAAATTTAAAAAAATTTTCGGGATTTTTAATGCAAAGCCAAAAAATTTAAGTCCCAGAAAATCTCAACACAAAAAACACCCACGAACAAACGATTCCCAAAGGGTTTTTTAATGCAAAAAATGTTCCAACTGCAGAGATATCTCAAGCCATTTAAATCACCACAAAAAAAGCAATGTGAAATTGCCAGAATGTTTAAAACCTTGGGTTTAAAAGGCCTTACAAACTCATTCCACCTTTCAGACCTCAAAAACCCCCTTAATCATCACAGTTTTAGCTTTTAAATGCCATTCCCGTAAGAACATAACATTTTCCTACGTACCCCGATGTACTTTTCAATGCTCTTCGGGGGCCCTCGGAGGAGTTCTGGGCCCGGCCCTGTCGTGGATCCCTGGTCTCAGATGGAGGCCTTGTCTTGCGCCTTAGTGAAGGGGTTGGGTCTTCGGGAGGGAGGCCCTTTTCCCCAGGAGATCCCATGGGCTTACGGGGGGGTGGGCCCCTCTGGGGGTTTGGCCTTTTTGGCCCCCAAAATTTTTTTATAGATAGATAAAAATTTATTGGGGTATGACAACTGACCCCCGAATTTGATTTTAACCCCGAGACCCAAAGGGCGCTTTAACCCCCCTTCCCCTAATGTTTCTAAGGATGAAATCCTTTATGCTGTTTAAAGCTCTACCCCCTTTCTTTTTAAATCCATTTTGTCTTGTTCTGATTAGACCCTACTGAAGTATTCCATTCTTTTTCCCCCTTTTTTACCAAAATTGTTTTTTAAATTTTAAAATTTTTTAATTTTCCCTTTTTTCCCAAGATTAATAAAGTTTTTTATATTCAAATTAAAAAACCCCCTTTTAAAAATTTTTTTTTTACCCTCCCAGCCCCTTTGGGAATCCAACCAATAATATGTAATGAATTTTTTTGACCTTTAATTGTAACTAAAAAATTACAACCGCTTCCTTGGGATTTTGTCCCCCCTTCTGGCAAGTGTAAAGAGGCCTGTCTTGTATATTGTAATCTTTTAGAGCCAATAAGATGTCCTTTTAAATTTACCCCCCTTTTTAACCAAACAGTACAACACCCCTTTTTTATTAATAAATGAAATCTATGGCAAAGCTATTTAGCAAACTACCGACACAAAAGTCAAGAAGAAAAAAATTTTCCCTGACCAAGGGCCTCAATCATGAATTAAAAGAAAGGAGTACTTTTTCATAAACAAGAAGAGTTTTTTGAGGTGACCACGGGAAAAAGAACAGCTAAATTTTAAGAGTGGTAGCGACATTTTTCATCCAGCATAGTAAACCAGGGGTTTTAATCTTTGATCAGACACTATAAATGGGAAATTTTTCTTTGTATTTTGGGTTCTGAAAGGTGATATATGATGGGGACAGGGGGAAAATTTTTTGAAAAAGATTTTGATTTTATTTTTTAATTAAAAAGGATGATAGAGCCTTCCAAAATGGATTTACATCTGTCCCTAATCTGAACACCCCAAAATTACTGCTTCTTTCACCTGTACCAATTTTTCCAAATGATTCCCAAACAATCCTATCTTTCCCACTATCAAATATTGTGATGACGCTATTATCTTAAACCCCTGCTTAGCTGATGAGAAACATGCAAACTTTGGCAAATGCACCCCGAGTTTTACCTGGGGGAAAATCTGAAGGGCCCTTAAGAGGGCAGATTTTTCAAAATTAATCACAAAAAAAAATTGTAAAAAAAAAAGTTTCTGAGAAATCTGTGAAATTAGCAGAATAAACAGAATACTCCTGTTCTCCAAATGAGGGTTTTTTATACAGAAAGAAGACCGGGTTTAAACAATTTAACCTTTTTATTAAAACAGCATCTTTAAATTACACTTCATGAACATGGAGAGGGAAAAAAAATTTAGCCCAATCCATTAAAACAGGAGGTCTAATTTTTGTAGGAATTAAAAATGGAATTTAAAAATTTTTGACCATAAAATAATTTCATATTTAGAGAGTACTATAAGTCCTTATCACCCCTTTTTTAACACTTAAATTACCAAGTTTTAAAATTTAAAAGTATTTGTAATTTTCCCAAATGAAAAGGGTTTCCCCTGCAACAAACAGTGATCCTTGCCTTTAAAAAACCCCACCCCCATTAAGATACAATTTTTAATTTTTGTTTTTTTAAAAATTTTTTTCCCATATATTATCATTGTATGGCTTTTATATTTAAAAATTTGCAACAGTTTTAATATTTACCAAATCTAAACGTTCCTCTTAATGGGTCAGTGATGAATGCACCTGGGGGTTCTCGCCCGGTCCATTCCTTCACCTTTTAAAGATTTCTTTTTACCCCATAATCGAAAAGTTCCTTGTTTGTCCCAAGCCTTTTTTACAATGAACAGTACAACATCCCCGCCCCCTCCAGTATCTATGGTAAAACCCTGAGCGCAGGGGTTGGCTTGTTTGGAATTTAATTTGACGCCAAAAAATGTCCATTCCGTGAATGGAAAAGGAAATGTCTGGGCCAAAAGGAAGGCCCCTGTTTGAGTTCTTCAGAAAAGGAGGGGAGCCCATCCACCAACCTCCCATCCTTCATCTTTTTTTGTTCCTTTCAGCTGAGTTTTTGGAGCAGGGCTGCCTCCCCCCTGGAAACATAGGGTCCAAACCCCGTCCCTTTCCTGGGATATTTTGACAACCAGTCCCCTTTCCCCTTGGCCTGGGGACATACTGCTGAGTGTGTTTGTCTTAGGGTTCCAATGGATCCTTCAGGCCTTCCATGTCCTGGGCTTTGGGAGCAGAAGGGGTGTGGTTGTCCACCTTTTGACTTATCCATGCTCCGATGAAGGTAGGTGTCGCAGAAAGGTGATGGAAAAAAAGGGGGAAATGTTACTTGACTCCAAAACCCCGAAATAGTGTAAATTATCACTTTTAGTTTTTGGAGAAAAAAAGAAGAAAACTTACAAAGAATGTGTTTTCGGCTTCCCCGCTAGCCCCCCAATGGTCACAAAATCCTGTCAATCCCAGTGAGCACCTTCCTCTGCTTCTTTTTGGGACTTCACCCTCCAGTGTCACGGAATTTATAACTAGATTTTTTAAAGTTTGTTCCCCCCTTTTATTAAAAAACTGCACCCCTCTGCTCCTGGCTGGGTTCCACTTGTAAAGAAAAAAAAACAATTTTAAAACACAGATTCAAAAGAAACTCATTGAATTCTATGGAAGTTTTTTTAAAAAGGACAGTCAAATCAACTCACTTGAGCTACCCTCCCCCTCAGGTTCTGTATGATGAGCCCCCTAGCGGGTGACAGGCCCAAAGGTAATGCTTCCGTAGCATTACTGTGGGCCAGGTAGTCAGCCACGGTGCTTTTCTCAATGTCGAGGGGTCTCATTTGGCTGGGGTTTTCCAGGGGAAAACCTCCTTGCCCCCAAAAAAAAAAAAAAAAAAAAAAAAAAAAAAAAAAAAAAAAAAAAAAAAAAAAAAAAAAAAAAAAAAAAAAAAAAAAAAAAAAAAAAAAAAAAAAAAAAAAAAAAAAAAAAAAAAAAAAAAAAAAAAAAAAAAAAAAAAAAAAAAAAAAAAAAAAAAAAAAAAAAAAAAAAAAAAAAAAAAAAAAAAAAAAAAAAAAAAAAAAAAAAAAAAAAAAAAAAAAAAAAAAAAAAAAAAAAAAAACCCCCCCCCCCCCCCCCCCCCCCCCCCCCCCCCCCCCCCCCCCCCCCCCCCCCCCCCCCCCCCCCCCCCCCCCCCCCCCCCCCCCCCCCCCCCCCCCCCCCCCCCCCCCCCCCCCCCCCCCCCCCCCCCCCCCCCCCCCCCCCCCCCCCCCCCCCCCCCCCCCCCCCCCCCCCCCCCCCCCCCCCCCCAGTGGTTTTGATTTTCCCCCCCAAAAAACCTTTTTGGGGGTTTTTTGTACCTTTTAAAGGGCCCCCCCCCCAAATGGATAAAAAACCAAAAAAAATTTAAAATTTTAAAAATTTTTATTTTTAAAAAAAACAAAAGGTTGCCAATTTTAAAATTTTTTTTTT
>NW_024381212.1:0-8562 GCF_016835505.1 Polypterus senegalus | reverse complement strand
CTCACCTTAAATTCTATTGGGAGTTTTGGTTAAGAACTGTTGATGTTTCCCTGTTTCAAAGTGCAAATCAAATATCAAACTCACCTTTGAAATTCCTATTGAGTTGCATTGGCAAAACTGAAGTTGAGTTAAATTTAATTAGTCTTAACTTCTATGATGTGAAACCACTTAAAACACATCTGCATATAGTTTTTACAGAAATGAACTGTTTTGAACAGTTTCCTGGTGGAAAACAAGGCGTCACACATGTGTACACAAAGTGATTTTCAGCCCTTGAAACTCGTTATGGTGAATTCAGGTTACCTTCAACTCTAACTCTGTGGAAAGTCAAAATACTCTTGTAAAAGCAGTTCTAAATGATGAAATCCCCAGTACCCTTTATGGTTAAGAACTGTTTATGGTTTCTCAACTGTTTTTCAAAGTGCAATTCAACATCTCAAACTCACTTTTTGAAATTCCTATTGAGTTTCATTGGGCAAAACTGAAGTTGAGTTAAATTTAATGAGTCTTAACTTCTATGTTGTGAAACCACTTGAAACACATCTGTGACATAGTTTTTTACAGAAATGAACTGTTTTGAAAGTTTCCTTGTGGAAAACAAGCCGTCACAGATGTGTACACAAAGTTGTTTTCAGGTCTTGAAAAGTGTTATGGTGAAATAAGGTTCCCTTCAACTATAACGCTGTGTAAAGTCAAAATACTATGGTAAAAGCAGTTCTAAATGATGAAATCCCCAGTAACTTTTATGGTTAAAACTGCTTGAGGGATTTCCTAACTGTTTTTCAAAGTGCACTTCAACATCCTTCAACTCACTTTTTTGAAATCCCTTTGACTTGCATTAAATAAATCTAAAGTTATTGAGTGAAACCTAATGAGTCTTAACTTCTATGTTGTGAACCAATTTGAAAACATCAGCCACATAGTTTTTACTAAGTGAAAAATGAACTGTTTTGGAATAGTTTCCGGTGAAAACAAGGTGTCACACATGTGTACACAAAGTTGTTTTCAGGTCTTGAAAAAGTGTTATGATGAATTCAGGTTACCTTCAACTCTAACTCTGTGGAAAGTCAAAATACTCTGGTAAAGGCAGTTCTAAATGATGAAACACCAGCACCCTTATGGTTAAGAACTGTTTGACGCCGGTTTCTACAACTGTTTTTCAAAGTGCACTTCAACATCTCAAACTCACTTTTTGAAATCCCCTTTGACTTGTAAATAAAGCCAAATCTAAAGTTGATAAACCCAACAGCCCAACTTCTATGTTGTGAAACCCTGAAAAACATCAGCGACATAGTTTTACAGAAATTAACTGTTTTGGAACAGCTCTGGTGGAAAACAAGGCGTCACACATGTAAACAAAGTTATTTTCAGGCCCTGAACGCTATGGTGAAATAAGGTTACCTTCAACTCTAACGCTTCGTGTAAAAGTCAAAGCACTCTGGTAAAGCAGTTCTTAAATGATGAAATCCCCAGTACCCTTATATGGTTAAGAACTGTTTGACGGTTTCCCACTGTTTTTCAAAGCGTGACTTACATCTTTAAAATCACTGAAATCCCTATTAACTTAAAATGGACAAAACTGAAGCTATGAAACTCAATGAGTCTTAACTTCTATGTTGTGAAACCACTTGAAACACATCTGTGACATAGTTTTTACAGAAACAAACTGTTTTGACTAGTATCCTGGTGGAAAACAAGCCGTCACACATGTGTACACAAACTGATTTACAGCCCTTTGATATCGCGTTATTGTGAAATAAGATTACCTTCAACTCTAACGCTGTGTAAAGTCAAAATAATTTCAAAAGCAGTTCTAAATGATGAAATCCCCAGTACCCTTATGGTTAAGAATTGTTTTGATGGTTAACACCCACTGCTTTTCAAAGTGCAATTCAAATATCTCAAACTCAGCTTTGAAAATCCTATTGAGTTGCATTGGGCAAAACTGGTTGATAAATTTAATGAGTCTTAACTTCTATGTTGTAAAGTTGAAACACTGAAACACATCTACATAGTTTTACCAGAAAATGAACTGTTTTTGAAATAGTTTCCTAGTGAAAACAAGGCGCTTCACATCGCAGGTACAAAAGTGAATTCCCAGCCTGAAACGCTTATGGTGAAATAAGGTTACCTTCAACTCTAACGCTTTGTAAAGTCAAAAATACTTGCAAAACAGTTCTAATGATAAAATCCCCAGTAAATTTTATGAGTTAAGAACTGTTTGGATGGTTTCACAACTGTTTTTCAAAGTGCACTTCAAATTTACCAAAACTCTTTTGAAATCCCCTTTGACTTGCATTGGGCCAAATCTAAAGTTGAGTGAAACTCAATGAGTCTTAACTTCTATGTTGTGAAACCACCTGTTCCACATTCACAGACATAGTTTTTTACAGAAATGAACTACTTTTGAACAGTTTCAGGAAAACAAGCCGTCACAGATGTGTACACAAAGTTGTTTTCAGGTCTTGAAAAGTGTTATGATGAAGTCAGGTTACCTTCATTCTAACTCTGTGGAAAGTCAAAATACTGGTGCAGTTCTAAATGATGAAACCCCAGTACCCTTGTTATGGTTAAGAACTGCCTGATGGTTTCCAACTGCTTCAAAGTAATCAACATCTCAAACTCAGCTTTTTGAAAATCCTATTGAGTTGCATTAGCAAAACTGAAGTTGTTAAATTTAATGAGTCTAACTTAAGTGTTGTGAAAGTTGAAATATTCTGGAAAACACATCTGCGGACATAGTTTTTTACAGAAATGAACTGTTTTAACAGTTTCCCTGGTGGAAAACAAGCGTCACACATGTGTACACAGTTATTTTAAATTCCGGAAACGCTATGGTGAAATAAGGTTCCTTCAACTCTTAACGCTTGTAAAGTCAAAATATTCTTGGTAAAAGCAGTTCTGAATGATGAAATCCTAGCAATTTTATGGTTAAGAACTGTTTGATGAGCCAACAGTTTTTCAAAGTGCACTTCAACATCTCAAACTCATTTTTGAAATCCCCATCCTGCATTGGGCCAAATCTAAAAGTTGAGGACACTCAATGAGTCTTAACTTTGGTGTTGTGTAACCACTGGAAAACATCAGCTTACATAGTTTTTACAGAAATGAACTGGTTTTGAACAGTTTCCTGGTGGAAAACAAGGTGTGACCACATGTGTACTCAAAGTTGTTTTCAGGTCTTGAAAAGTGTTAAGGATGAATTCAGGTTACTCAACTCTAACTCTGTGGGAAAGTCAAATACCTGGTAAAGGCAGTTCTAAAATGATGAAACACCCAGTACCCTTATGGTTAAGAACTGCTGGATGGTTTCCAACTGTTTTCATAGTGCACTTCATACTTAAACTCACTCTTTGAAATCCCCATTAACTTGCAATGACAAAAACTGAAGCTGAGTGAAACTCAATGAGTCTTAACTTCTAAGTGTAGTGAAACCACTTGAAATACATCTACATATAGTTTTTACAGAAATTAACTGTTTTTAATAGTTTCCAGGAAACAAGGCGTCACACTATGTGTAAACAAGTTATTTTTCAGGCCTTGAAACGCTTATGGTGAAATAAGGTTACCTTCAACTCTAACGCTGTGTAAAGTCAAAGTAATTTGGTAAAGCAGTTCTAAATTATGAAATCCCAGTACCCTTTATGGTTAAGAACTGTTTTGATGGTTTCCCCCACTGTTTTCAAAGTGCAATTCACTGATCTCAAACTCAGCTTTTGAAAAACTTCTATTGAGTTGCATTTGACAAAAACTGAAGTTGAGCAATTTAATGAGTCTAACTTCTATGTTGTGAAAACCACTTGAAACACATCTTACATAGTTTTTACAGAAATGAACTGTTTTGAACAGTTTCCTGGTGGAAAACAAGCCGTCACAGATGTGTACACAAAGTTGTTTCAGGTCTTAAAAGTGTTATGATGAAGCTGTATACTCTTCAACTCTAACTCTGTGAAAGTCAAAATACTCTGGTAGCGCAGTTCTAAATGATGAAACCCCCAGTACCCTTATGGTTAAGAACTCTTGATGGTTTCAACTGTTTTTCAAAGTGCAATTCAACATCTCAAACTCAGCTTTGAAAATCCTATTGAGTTGCATTGGGCAAAACTGTGCTGAGTTAAATTTAATGAGTCTTAACTTCTATGTTGTGAAAGTTGAACACCGAAACACATCTATGCATATAGTTTTACAGAAATGAACTGTTTCGAACAGTTTCCTGGTAAGTCAAGGCGTCAGCAAATGTGTACACAAAGTGAATTTCGGTGCCCTGAAACGCCGCTATGGTAAAATAAGGCTACCTTCAACTCTAACGCTGTGTAAAGTCAAAAAACTATGGTAAAAACAGTTCTAAATGATAAAATTCCCAGTACCCATTTTGGTTAAGAACTGTTTTACGTTTCTAACCATTTTCATAAAAATTTACATCTAAACTCACTTTTTGAAATCCCCATTGCTGCAATGGACAAAACTGAAGGTGAGTGAAACTCAATGAGTCTTAACTTATGTTGTGAAACCACTTGAAAAACATCAGCGACATAGTTTTTACAGAAATGGAACTGGTTTTGACCAGTTTCAGTGTGGAAAACAAGGCGTCACACATGTAAACAAGTTATTTTCAGGCCCTGAAACGCTATGGTGAAATAAGGTTCCCTTCAACTCTAACGCTTGTGTAGTCAAAATACTCTGTTAAAGCAGTTCTGAATGATGAAATCCCCTGAAAATTCTTTATGGTTAAGAACTGTTTGGATGGTTTCCCAACAGTTTTTCAAAGTGCACTTTAACATCTCAAACTCATTTTTTTGAAATCCCTTTGACTTGCATTGGGCCAAATCTAAAGCTGAGTGAAACTCAATGAGTCTTAACTTCTATGTTGTGTAACCTACTTGAAAACATCAGCGCATATAGTTTTTTACAGAAATGAACTGTTTTGAAATAGTTTCCTGTGGAAAACAAGGTGTGACACATGTGTACCTTTTCAAAGTTGTTTTCTGTGGTCTTGAAAAGTGTTATGATGAATTCAGGTTACCTTCAATCCCCAACTCTGTGGAAAGTCAAAATACTCTGGTAAAGGAAGTTCTAAATGATGAAACACCTAGTACCCTTATGGTTAAGAACTGTTTGGATGGTTTCACAACTGTTTTCAGTGCACTTCAACATCTCAAACGACTTTTGAAATCCCCTTTGACTTGCATTAAATAAATCTAAAGTTGAGTGAAACTCAATGAGTCTTAACTTCTATGTTGTGAAACCACTTGAAACATCAGCTACATAGTTTTTACAGAAATGAACTGTTTTGAACAGTTTCCTGGTGGAAAACAAGGCGTCACACATGTGTAAACAAAGTACTTTAGGCCCTGAACAAGTATGCAGGAAATATGCTCGCCTTCAACTCTAACGCTGTGTAAAGCTCAAGCACTCTGGTAAAAGCAGTTCTTAAATGATGAAATCCCCAGTATCCCCCTTATGGTTAAGAACTGTTTGATGAATTTCTACTGTTTTTCAAAGTGCGCACTTCACATCTTAAACTCACCTTTGAAATAACGCATTAACTTGCAATGGACAAAACTGAAGTTGAGTGAAACTCAATGAGTCTTAACTTCTGCGTGTTGTGAAACCACGGAAACATTATCTGTGACATAGTTTTTACAGAAATAAACTGTTTTGAATAGCATCCTGGTGGAAAACAAGCCACACATGTGTACACAAACTGATTTTCAGCCCTTTGATACGCCAAGTATGGTGAAATAAGGTTACCTTCAACTCTAACGCTTGTGTAAAGTCAAAATACTTTTATAAAAGCAGTTCTAAATGATGAAATCCCAGTACCCTTTATGGGTAAGAATTGTTTTGATGGTTACCACTGTTTTTCAAAAGTGCAATTCAACATCTCAAACTCAGCTTTTGAAAATCCTATTGAGTTGTACTAAGTAAAAAACTGAAGTTGAGTTAAATTTAATGAGTCTTTAACTTCTATGTTGTGAAACTGATTTTGAAACACTACATATAGTTTTTTACAGAAATGAACTGTTTTGAATAGTTTCTGGTAGAAAACAATGTCACAGATGTGTATACAAAGTTATGTTTTCAGGGTCTTGAAAAGTGTTATGATGAAGCCAGGTTACCTTCAACTCTAACTCTGTGGAAAGTCAAAATACTCTGGTAAAGGCAGTTCTAAATGATGAAACCCCCAGTACCCTTATGGTTAAGAACTGTTTGGATGGTTTCAACTGTTTTTCAAAGTACCCAACATCTCAAACTCAGCTTTTGAAAATCCTATTGAGTTGCATTGGGCAAAAACTGAAGTTGAGTTAAATTAATGAGTCTTAACTTGCCAGAACCACTTGAAACACATCTTCTATATAGTTTTACAGAAATGAACTGTTTTGAAATATTTTCCTGGTGGAAAACACAAGGCCACATATGTGTACAAAAAAAGTGAATTTTGAGTCCTTGAAACGCTATGGTGAAATAAGGTTACTTCTTAACCTAATCACTGTGTAAAGTCAAAATACTATGGTAAAAACAGTTCTAAATGATAAAACTCAGTACCCTTATGGTTAAGAACTGTTTGATGGTTTCCCAACTGTTTTCACAGTGCACTTCACATCTTAAACTCACTTTTGAAATCCCATTAACTTGCAATGGACAAAAACTGAAGTTGATAAAACCCACAGCCCTTAACTTCTATATTGTGAAACCACTTGAAACACTTCTTGCATATAATTTTTTTACAGAAATGAACTGTTTTGAACAGTTTCCTGGTGGAAAAACAAGGCGTCACATGTGTACACAAAGCGGCTGCAGGCCCTGAAACGCCAAGTATGGTGAAATAAGGTTACCTTCAACTCTAACGATGTGTAAAGTCAAAATACTCTGGTAAAGCAGGTCTAAATGATGAAATCCCCAGTAAATTTTATGTGTTATGGCAACTGTTTGATGGTTTCCCCACTGTTTTTCAGCGTAATTCAACATCCAAACTCAACGCTTAATTCCTATTGAGTTGCATTGGGCAAAACTGACGCTGAGTTAAATTTAATGAGTCTTAATTTTATGTTGTAAAACCACTTGAAAAAATCTCCAAAATTTTTTTACAGAAATGAACTGTTTTGAACATTTCCCCGGGGAAAAACAAGGCCACACATGTGTACAAAAGTGAATTTCGGCCCAAACGCTTTATGGTGAAATAAGGTTAGTTTCAACCTAACGTTGTAAAGTAAAAAACTATGGAAAAAACAGTTCAAATGATAAAACCCCACTCCCCCTTATGGTTAAGAACTGTTTGGATGGTTTCCCAACATTTTCATAGTGACTTCACATCTTAAACTCACTTTTGAAATCCACATTAATTTGAATGGACAAAACGAAGTTGAGTGAAACTCAATAGTCTTAACTTATGTTGTGAAACCCATTTAAAAACACATCGCAATATTTTTACAGAAAGAACTGTTTTGAACAGTTTCCGGGGAAAACAAGGCCCCCAAATAGTGTACACAAAGTGATTTTAGCCCTTGAAACGTATTGAATTAGGTTACCTTCAACCTAACTCTGTGGAAAGTCAAAATACTTGGGGCAGTTCTAAATGATGAAATCCCCAAAAAATTTTAGGGTTAAGAACTGTATCGGGGTTTTCCCCAACTGTTTTCAAAGTGCACTTCACATTTTAAACTACTTTTAAAATTTCCCCTTTAACTTGAATAAAAACGAAGTTGAGTGAAACTCAATGAGTTTAATTCTATTTTGGAAAATATTGAAACACTTGCACTAGTTTTTACAGAAATGAACTGTTTTGAAAGTTTCCCCGGGGAAAAAAAGCCGCACAGATGTGTACACAAAGATGTTTCAGGTTTAAAAGGTTTAGGATGGTCAGGTTACCTTCAACCTAACTTGTGGAAAGTCAAAATCCCTTGGTAAAGGAGTTCAAATGATAAAACCCCCAGCCCCACGGTTAAGAACTGTTTGATAGTTTCCAAATGTTTTTCAAAGGCACCAACATCTCAAACCAGGTTTTGAAAATCCATTGAGTTGCATTGGGCAAAAACTGAAGTTGAGTCAAATTTAATGAGTCTTAATTTTATGTTGTGAAAGTTGAAACACTTGAAAAAATCTGCAATTTTTTTTACAGAAATCAACTGTTTTAAAAACATTTTCCCCTGGGGGAAAACAAGGCACACACATGTGTAACAAAGTGAATTTCAGGGCCCGGAAACGCTTATGGGAAATGGTTACCTTCAATTTAAGCTTAAAAACAAAATACAGGTAAAAAATTTCTAAATGAAAAAATCCCCAGTATTTATGGTTAAGAACTGTTTGAGGGTTTTCCCCCAACTGTTTTCATTGTCCATTTCACATTTTTAAACCATTTTTTTGAAACCCCAAACTTGAAATGGACAAAACTGAAGTTGAGTGAAACTCAATGAGTCTTAACTTCTATGTTTTGCAACCACTTGAAATACATCTGGAATAGTTTTACAGAAATGAACTTTTTTGAAATTTTCCCCTTTTTGAAAAAAGGCCACAATGTGTACAAAAAGGGTTTTTTGGGGCCCGAAACGAATAAAAATTTAA